>NC_081246.1:4762813-4764951 GCF_902713425.1 Acipenser ruthenus
TCTCAGACTACAGAACCAGGTGAGAGAGTGAGTGTGTGTGTGTGTCAGTGTGTGTGTGTCTCAGTGTGTGTGTGTGTCAGTGTGTGTGTGTCTCAGTGTGTGTGTTTCAGTGTGTGTGTGTCTCAGTGTGTGTGTCTCAGACTACAGAACCAGGTGAGAGAGTGAGTGTGTGTGTCTCAGTGTGTGTGTGTCTCAGTGTGTGTATCTCAGTGAGTGTGTTTCTATTGGAGACTCCGCTTGCGAGATTGAAAGCGAGGTTACAGTCAGGAATGGAGGCTTGTTCGCTGGGTTTAAAGCTGTGCTACAGTTAGATAGGGAGGTTTTAAACAGAATTGTAAATAAAAATGCCTCCACACAGAACCCCCAGAAGAATGTCCCCCCTCTCACTGTCCTCCTCTCCCGCTCTCTGCCCCACAGCGCACTCTGCTGGAGAGAAGGCAGCGGCGCAGGAGGCAGGAGACTCGCATGGTTCAGGCCAATCCTGACCTGAGAGTGAAGAGCTGGAAGCCCAAGAGGGGGGAGGGGGAGGAGGAGGGTCTGGGGGAGGGTCAGAGGGAGGAGGAAGGGGAGCAGATTCTATTGGTTCTGAACACAGACCTCGTCTCCGAGCCTCCATTGGAGGAGATCTCTCTCTCTGACCTCACTCTCCGCCTCAACGACCGCTACCATGGGAACCACAGAGAGTCAATCACAGGCCAGGAAGAGCAGGAAGAAGGACAGGAAACAGGAAGCAGGTGGGAATTCAAACAATGTGAATGACCAACGACTAGAAGTCTTTCTCAGCGTCTTCAGTGTGAATTCAATGACTAACGACTAGAAGTCTTTCTCAGCGTCTTCAGAGTGAATTCAATGACCAACGACTAGAAGTCTTTCTCAGTGTCTTCAGTGTGAATTCAATGACTAACGACTAGAAGTCTTTCTCAGGGTCTTCAGTGTGAATTCAATGACTAACGACTAGAAGTCTTTCTCAGGGTCTTCAGTGTGAATTCAGTGACTAACGACTAGAAGTCTTTCTCAGCGTCTTCAGAGTGAATTCAATGACTAATGACTAGAAGTCTTTCTCAGTGTCTTCAGTGTGAATTCAATGACTAACGACTAGAAGTCTTTCTCAGGGGTCTTCAGTGTGAATTCAATGACTATAGTCCTCTCTCTCTCTCTCTCTCTCTCTCTCTCTCAGACAGCGCTGATGCGGAACTCGAGGAGGCTGAAGATTCTGTTTCCCAGGATACCAAACTGCTCACCAAGAAGGCTGCGGGCAAGAAAGAGAAGAAAGTGAAGCAGAGGGCAGGTGAGGAAACTGGTGCCATGGCGGCTCTGACAAGAAGCAACCAACATGGCTGACATACGACTGCGGATTCCTAACTTGAAATAATCAAGTAGAGAAGGATTTGAAACATCATGAACTCTCAGCTATCATCTCTATCCCTAAACCCTCTCCTCTCGCCTCTCCTCTCCCCCTCTCCTCTCTCTTCTCTCTTCTCTCTCCTCTTTCCTGTCTCCTCTCCTCTGTCTTCTCTCTTCTATATCCTCTCTCTCCTCTCTCCTCTCTCCTCTCTCCCCTTTCTCTCCTCTCTCTCCTCTCTCTCCTCTCTCTCCTCTCTCTCCTCTCTCCTCTCTCTCTCCTCTCTCTCCTCCCTCTCCTCTCTCCTCTCTCCTCTCTCCCCTCTCCTCTCCTCTCTCTCTCCTCTCGTCTCTCCTCTCCCCTCTCCTCTCTCCTCTCTCCTCTCTCTCTCCTCTCCTCTCTCCTCTCTCCTCTCTCTCCTCTCTCCTCTCTCTCCTCCCTCTCCTCTCTCCTCTCTCCTCTCGTCTCTCCTCTCTCACTCTCTTTTTATCTCTCTTTTAGAAACCTCTGCATCTCAGAAAGCAGCAAAGAAAGAAAAATCCCAGTCCACATCAAAAACCAGTAAGAAATCAGACACTTCCCAGAACAGGGACCAGTTAAAAGGTGAGGAGAAAGAACTGATGAAGGCACTGGAGCCCAAACGCTGGTCTGCTTGACTCAGTTTAGTTTCAGTACCGCTGATGAAGGCACTAGAGCCCAAACGCTGGTCTGCTTGACTCAGTTTAGTTTCAGTAACGCTGATGAAGGCACTAGAGCCCAAACGCTGGTCTGCTTGACTCAGTTTAGTTTCAGTCTG
>NC_081246.1:4767651-4860151 GCF_902713425.1 Acipenser ruthenus
CCAGGCTGTGGAGGTGTCCCGGGATTATCCCGGCTGGGGTTTGGGAATGCTGGCTGGTCTCATCCTGCTGGCCTCTCTCCCGATCGCGGTCCTGTTTCTCCGGGAGCTGCTGCGCGAGAGAGGGGACCCCGAGCAGCCAGCCTCCCTGAGGATCCCGCCCCCCGAACCACACAGCAAGAGCGTCCCGGAGCCCCACGCAGCCCTGCCATTGGAGCAGAGCCGGCCGGGGGGTGGGGCCCGGCACAACGGCTTCCTCTCATTGGAGGAGGAGGAGGAGGAGGAGTACAGGCTCCTCCCACAGGAAGAGGAGGGGCTTGCAGAGTACAGGCTCCTCCCACAGGAAGAGGAGGGGCTTGAGGAGGAAGGGAGCTTCCAGAGGACGGCTACTACAGGATTATAGACACACACAGAGAGGACAAAAAATGGAATTGTGTTTGTTTGCCAGTGATATATATTTATATATATATATATATTTTGTATTTATAAATCTCCTTGACGCTGAAAGAACTACAAACATGGAGCCTGGAGGCTTGGGTTTTCTATCCGTGCCGCCATCTTGATTGTAGTTTTTATTACAGCTGTTGTGTTGGGTTGGGTTCCTAGCCAGCTGGACATTCGAACTGTGAGAACTACAAACATGGTGGTCAAATATTTAAGGGCTTCTGTTAGTGCCGCCATGTTTGTAGTTTCTTGCTGCACTGGACTGTGGTTTAGCTCAACAGGACTACAAACATGGCTTCCATCTGCTGTGCTTTACAACCATCTTGACTGTAGTTTATTATTAGATTACTGAACTCCGCCCTCTAGTGGATTGGAGTTTAAGCCGCTAGTTCAGGTTTATAGAATGCTACTAAAACTCAATACTAACAAAAACTACAGCCAAGATGGCGGCGTACATAGAAGCAGTGGCATTTGTGCGCCATATTTGTAGTTTTTTTATTTTCCCAGCCCAATAAATCAGGCCAGTAAATCTCCTTAATGAATAAAAACTACATTCAAGATGGCAGAGTCCTCAGGGGCCCAGGCAGTTGGATGCCATGTTTGTAGTTCTTTTTTGTACCGCTCCTGAAAAGCAGGTTTGGGACTGGGAGCTGCATCAGTTAAAGGGGATTTGTGTTCTGTCTCTTAAAGGGAAGTATTTGTCAATGTTAAATTGAACCAGTGTAGTGCTTTTTGGTTGGTACATTTTAGCTACTGGTGCCAAAACCCTTGATTTACAATCAATGTTAATCAATGAAATGTGTGTCAGTGGTTTCTGGAAGTGCCTTCGAGTCTATAATGAGTGAAACGTTTTAATGCCTTCGTCATCCAGAACTTCACTGGATCAGAAACTCCAAACCAGAAGAGACTGAGAGAGAAAGTCAAGTTAGCAGAGAAACGTTTTAATGCCTTCATCATCCAGAACTTCACTGGATCAGAAACTCCAAACCAGAAGAGACTGAGAGAGAAAGTCAAGTTAGCAGAGAAACGTTTTAATGCCTTCGTCATCCAGAACTTCACTGGATCAGAACCTCCAAACCAGAAGAGACTGAGAGAGAAAGTCAAGTTAGCAGAGAAACGTTTTAATGCCTTCGTCATCCAGAACTTCACTGGATCAGAAACTCCAAACCAGAAGAGACTGAGAGAGAAAGTCAAGTTAGCAGAGAAACGTTTTAATGCCTTCGTCATCCAGAACTTCACTGGATCAGAACCTCCAAACCAGAAGAGACTGAGAGAGAAAGTCAAGTTAGCAGAGAAACGTTTTAATGCCTTCGTCATCCAGAACTTCACTGGATCAGAAACTCCAAACCAGAAGAGACTGAGAGAGAAAGTCAAGTTAGCAGAGAAACGTTTTAATGCCTTCGTCATCCAGAACTACACTGGATCAGAACCTCCAAACCAGAAGAGACTGAGAGAGAAAGTCAAGTTAGCAGAGAAACGTTTTAATGCCTTCGTCATCCAGAACTTCACTGGATCAGAACCTCCAAACCAGAAGAGACTGAGAGAGAAAGTCAAGTTAGCAGAGAAACGTTTTAATGCCTTCGTCATCCAGAACTTCACTGGATCAGAACCTCCAAACCAGAAGAGACTGAGAGAGAAAGTCAAGTTAGCAGAGAAACGTTTTAATGCCTTCGTCATCCAGAACTTCACTGGATCAGAAACTCCAAACCAGAAGAGACCGAGAGAGAAAGTCAAGTTAGCAGAGAAACGTTTTAATGCCTTCGTCATCCAGAACTTCCCTGGATTATAAATATGAACGATGGATTCTATGATCAATCAATGAAAAGAGTGCTTCTTATTTATAAACCCTTCTTACCATTTTACAGTAATTCTGAGTGCTTAATAATAATAATAATAATATTAATAATAATACTATGAGAACGATTGGAGCTTGCTCCCTGGCTTAAGGGACCCTGGTTTAACTGCCCTGCAGGGTTGCGTGTAATGGCCTTTGAATTAAAATGACATTACAAGACCGCAGCATAAAGAACTACAGCTCCCAGCATGCCTCGCCATGGCCGCGGGTGCAGAGGCATGCTGGGAGCTGTAGTCCTATAGCCAGGGCTGGAGCGATTCACAATACAATAACTACAATAACTGAAGAGCAGCTCCTGAACTCGCAGTCAAAGCAACTCTTTGAGAAGCTGCAGTAAATATAGGAGAGACAACGCCATCTGGTGTCTCTTGAATTAATTGCGGGTGATGTTGAAATTCAGCAGCTGTCCCCGAGCTGAATCTCAGTGTTTGAGTCTGCGTTTCCACATTTTAATAAATAAAGTTTGATTAGGTTTTCCTCGCGATAACGATAGCGACAATTACAATAGTAACGTTGTGTCGATTCAGTGTAGTTTTATTTTTTCAAAGATTTTGTTTTTGTGATTTTTAATAAACTCATTTTTGATTGACTTTAATCGCTGTGTTTTTTTGAGTGTTTTTTTCAGGTTAAAAATTAAAAAGTACAAATTCTACCTACTGCTGTGAGTTTGTGTGTGGTGTATAGGCTTGGTGTGTCTTACAAGAGATCTCTCTCCTCCCTCCCTCTCTCTCCTCTCCTCTCTCCTCTCTTCTCTCTCTTTCTCCTCTCTCCTCTCCCCTCTCTCTCCTCTCCCCTCTCCTCTCGTCTTTCTTTCTCCTCTCTCCTCTCCCCTCTCCTCTCGTCTCTCTTTCTCCTCCTCTCCTCTCTTTTCTTTCCTCTCCCCCTCTCTCCTCTCCTCTTTCCTCTCTACTCTCCTCTCTCTCTCTAGTCCTGGGTACCCTTATAGAAGGTAAAGCATATTAAAAACAGGGCAAACTAACCCTTATAAAAGTCCCACAGTAAAAGCACAGCACAGTGTAATAAAGCATAAAGCATAGGGAAGCATTGTAAAGCACAGAGATGTCTGGTAAAGCATAGGGAAGCATTGTAAAGCACAGAGAGGTGTGGTAAAGCATAGGGAAGCATTGTAAAGCACAGAGAGGTCTGGTAAAGCATAGGGAAGCATTGTAAAGCACAGAGAGGTCTGGTGAAGCATAGGGAAGCATTGTAAAGCACAGAGAGGTCTGGTAAAGCATAGGGAAGCATTGTAAAGCACAGAGAGGTCTGGTAAAGCATAGGGAAGCATTGTAAAGCACAGAGAGGTCTGGTAAAGCATAGGGAAGCATTGTAAAGCACAGAGAGGTCTGGTAAAGCATAGGGAAGCATTGTAAAGCACAGAGAGGTCTGGTAAAGCATAGGGATGCATTGTAAAGCACAGAGAGGTCTGGTAAAGCATAGGGAAGCATTGTAAAGCACAGAGAGGTCTGGTAAAGCATAGAGAAGCATTGTAAAGCACAGAGAGGTCTGGTAAAGCATAGGGAAGCATTGTAAAGCACAGAGAGGTCTGGTAAAGCACATGGAAGCATTGTAAAGCACAGAGAGGTCTGGTAAAGCACAGGGAAGCATTGTAAAGCACAGAGAGGTCTGGTAAAGCATAGGGATGCATTGTAAAGCACAGAGAGGTCTGGTAAAGCATAGGGAAGCATTGTAAAGCACAGAGAGGTCTGGTAAAGCATAGGGAAGCATTGTAAAGCACAGAGAGGTCTGGTAAAGCACATGGAAGCATTGTAAAGCACAGAGAGGTCTGGTAAAGCATAGGGATGCATTGTAAAGCACAGAGAGGTCTGGTAAAGCACATGGAAGCATTGTAAAGCACAGAGAGGTCTGGTAAAGCATAGGGAAGCATTGTAAAGCACAGAGAGGTCTGGTAAAGCATAGGGATGCATTGTAAAGCACAGAGAGGTCTGGTAAAGCATAGGGAAGCATTGTAAAGCACAGAGAGGTCTGGTAAAGCATAGGGAAGCATTGTAAAGCACAGAGAGGTCTGGTAAAGCACAGGGAAGCATTGTAAAGCACAGAGAGGTCTGGTAAAGCATAGGGATGCATTGTAAAGCACAGAGAGGTCTGGTAAAGCATAGGGAAGCATTGTAAAGCACAGAGAGGTCTGGTAAAGCATAGGGAAGCATTGTAAAGCACAGAGAGGTCTGGTAAAGCATAGGGAAGCATTGTAAAGCACAGAGAGGTCTGGTAAAGCATAGGGAAGCATTGTAAAGCACAGAGAGGTCTGGTAAAGCATAGGGAAGCATTGTAAAGCACAGAGAGGTCTGGTAAAGCACAGTGGAAGCATTGTAAAGCACAGAGAGGTCTGGTAAAGCATAGGGAAGCATTGTAAAGCACAGAGAGGTCTGGTAAAGCATAGGGAAGCATTGTAAAGCACAGAGAGGTCTGGTAAAGCATAGGGAAGCATTGTAAAGCACAGAGAGGTCTGGTAAAGCATAGGGAAGCATTGTAAAGCACAGAGAGGTCTGGTAAAGCATAGGGAAGCATTGTAAAGCACAGAGAGGTCTGGTAAAGCATAGGGAAGCATTGTAAAGCACAGAGGGGTCTGGTAAAGCATAGGGAAGCATTGTAAAGCACAGAGAGGTCTGGTAAAGCATAGGGAAGCATTGTAAAGCACAGAGAGGTCTGGTAAAGCATAGGGAAGCATTGTAAAGCACAGAGAGGTCTGGTAAAGCATAGGGAAGCATTGTAAAGCACAGAGAGGTCTGGTAAAGCATAGGGAAGCATTGTAAAGCACAGAGAGGTGTGGTAAAGCATAGGGAAGCATTGTAAAGCACAGAGAGGTCTGGTAAAGCATAGGGAAGCATTGTAAAGCACAGAGAGGTCTGGTAAAGCATAGGGAAGCATTGTAAAGCACAGAGAGGTCTGGTAAAGCATAGGGAAGCATTGTAAAGCACAGAGAGGTCTGGTAAAGCATAGGGAAGCATTGTAAAGCAGAGAGAGGGATATTAAAAACAGGGTAAACTAAGCTCAGCACAGTGTAATAAAGCACACACACACAGACACACACACACACCTAATACAAAATAAAAGGATAAACAATAAAACAACAGGGGGTTTGGTGAGATTTATAATAAATATTTAGAGTGATTTCAGTTGAACAGGTATTGTGAAGAGGCCGTTTTCCTGTTTGAAAGCCATGAATTATTTATTTATTTAGCAGACGCCTTTATCCAAGGCGACTTACAGAGACTAGGGTGTGTGAACTATGCATCAGCTGCAGAGTCACTTACAACTACGTCTCACCCGAAAGACGGAGCACAAGGAGGTGAAGTGACTTGCTCAGGGTCACACAATGAGTCAGTGGCTGAGGTGGGATTTGAACCGGGGACCTCCTGGTTACAAGCCCCTTTTCTTTAACCACTGGACCACACAGCCTCAATTCAGAAGATAAACCAACCGGACAGCGTACAAAGCCCGCGTCCCCCCAAATCAGAGTCCAACTTCAAACAGGACACTCGAACCGTCAACAAACAGAACTTTATTTAAATAACAGAGAGATGACGTTTTCTTTGTTAGGGGATAGGGAGAAGCGAGGGGGGGAGGGGTTTATAAACGTCACAGAGGCGGTGGCAAGGCGGCTCGCTATTGGCTGAAGCGGCGTGGTCTGCGGTTCTGATTGGACGAGCGCGGCGGTAGTCTCTCAACCGGAGGGGGCGGGGCAAAAGCACGGGTCAAATCGGGAAAGTATCCGTTTCCGGGTTGTGTCTCAAGTGTGGTTTGTTTTCATTCTCTAGGAAATCAGATTGATATTAATAATTAATAATTAATAATTAATAGAGATCGATAAATAAGAAACAGAGCGATGGGGAAGCGGTAAGGAAAGCACACGGAGGAAGCCGGTGAGTCAGGGACTCGGGGTTTGTTTTGCGATCCGTTTCAGTCTCTTTCTGGTTTATGAAACGCCGCGATGTCTGAAGGACGGCGCGTCCACATCGTGCGCTTCAACTGAAGTTAGTTTTACCGAATAATCGGGTGGTTTTATTTCGTGTGTGTGTGTATCTGCTTGCTTGCATGTGCGCATGCGTGGCAGGCATCGAAAACGACTCCGAATTCAACTCAAACTCTGTGTGTGTGTGTGTGTGTGTGTGTCTCAGTGTGTGTGTGTCTCAGTGTGTGTGTGTGTCTCAGTGTGTGTGTGTGTCTCAGTGTGTGTGTGTGTGTGTGTGTGTGTGTGTGTGTGTGTGTGTGTCTCAGTGTGTGAGTGTGTGTCTCAGTGTGTGTGTGTGTCTCAGTGTGTGTGTGTGTCTCAGTGTGTGTGTGTGTCTCAGTGTGTGTGTGTGTGTGTGTGTGTGTGTGTCTCAGTGTGTGAGTGTGTGTCTCAGTGTGTGTGTGTGTCTCAGTGTGTGAGTGTGTGTCTCAGTGTGTGTGTGTCTCAGTGTGTGAGTGTGTGTCTCAGTGTGTGTGTGTGTCTCAGTGTGTGTCTCAGTGTGTGTGTCTCAGTGTGTGTGTGTGTCTCAGTGTGTGTGTGTGTCTCAGTGTGTGTGTGTGTGTCTCAGTGTGTGTGTGTGTGTCTCAGTGTGTGTGTGTCTCAGTGTGTGTGTGTGTCTCAGTGTGTGTGTGTGTGTGTCTCAGTGTGTGTGTGTCTCAGTGTGTGTGTGTGTCTCAGTGTGTGTGTGTGTGTCTCAGTGTGTGTGTGTGTGTCTCAGTGTGTGTGTGTGTGTCTCAGTGTGTGTGTGTGTCTCAGTGTGTGTGTGTGTGTGTGTGTGTGTGTGTCTCAGTGTGTGAGTGTGTGTCTCAGTGTGTGTGTGTGTCTCAGTGTGTGAGTGTGTGTCTCAGTGTGTGTGTGTGTCTCAGTGTGTGAGTGTGTGTCTCAGTGTGTGTGTGTGTCTCAGTGTGTGAGTGTGTGTCTCAGTGTGTGTGTCTCAGTGTGTGTGTGTGTCTCAGTGTGTGTGTGTGTCTCAGTGTGTGTGTGTGTGTCTCAGTGTGTGTGTGTGTGTCTCAGTGTGTGTGTGTGTCTCAGTGTGTGAGTGTGTGTCTCAGTGTGTGTGTGTGTCTCAGTGTGTGAGTGTGTGTCTCAGTGTGTGTGTGTGTCTCAGTGTGTGAGTGTGTGTCTCAGTGTGTGTGTGTGTGTCTCAGTGTGTGTGTCTCAGTGTGTGTGTGTGTCTCAGTGTGTGTGTGTGTGTCTCAGTGTGTGTGTCTCAGTGTGTGTGTGTGTCTCAGTGTGTGTGTGTGTGTCTCAGTGTGTGTGTGTGTGTCTCAGTGTGTGTGTGTGTGTCTCAGTGTGTGTGTCTCAGTGTGTGTGTGTGTCTCAGTGTGTGTGTGTGTGTCTCAGTGTGTGTGTCTCAGTGTGTGTGTGTGTGTCTCAGTGTGTGTGTCTCAGTGTGTGTGTGTGTGTCTCAGTGTGTGTGTGTGTGTCTCAGTGTGTGTGTCTCAGTGTGTGTGTGTGTCTCAGTGTGTGTGTGTGTGTCTCAGTGTGTGTGTCTGTCTCAGTGTGTGAGTGTGTGTCTCAGTGTGTGTGTGTCTCAGTGTGTGAGTGTGTGTCTCAGTGTGTGTGTGTCTCAGTGTGTGTGTCTGTCTCAGTGTGTGAGTGTGTGTCTCAGTGTGTGTGTCTGTCTCAGTGTGTGAGTGTGTGTCTCAGTGTGTGTGTGTCTCAGTGTGTGTGTCTGTCTCAGTGTGTGAGTGTGTGTCTCAGTGTGTGAGTGTGTGTCTCAGTGTGTGTGTGTGTCTCAGTGTGTGTGTGTGTGTGTGTGTCTCAGTGTGTGTGTGTGTCTCAGTGTGTGTGTCTGTCTCAGTGTGTGAGTGTGTGTCTCAGTGTGTGTGTGTCTCAGTGTGTGTGTCTGTCTCAGTGTGTGAGTGTGTGTCTCAGTGTGTGTGTCTGTCTCAGTGTGTGAGTGTGTGTCTCAGTGTGTGAGTGTGTGTCTCAGTGTGTGTGTGTCTCAGTGTGTGTGTCTGTCTCAGTGTGTGAGTGTGTGTCTCAGTGTGTGAGTGTGTGTCTCAGTGTGTGTGTGTGTCTCAGTGTGTGTGTGTGTGTGTGTGTGTGTGTGTCTCAGTGTGTGTGTGTGTGTCTCAGTGTGTGTGTCTGTCTCAGTGTGTGAGTGTGTGTCTCAGTGTGTGTGTGTCTCAGTGTGTGTGTCTGTCTCAGTGTGTGAGTGTGTGTCTCAGTGTGTGTGTGTGTCTCAGTGTGTGTGTGTGTGTCTCAGTGTGTGAGTGTGTGTCTCAGTGTGTGTGTGTGTCTCAGTGTGTGAGTGTGTGTCTCAGTGTGTGAGTGTGTGTCTCAGTGTGTGAGTGTGTGTCTCAGTGTGTGTGTGTCTCAGTGTGTGAGTGTGTGTCTCAGTGTGTGTGTGTGTCTCAGTGTGTGTGTGTGTGTGTGTCTCAGTGTGTGTGTGTGTCTCAGTGTGTGAGTGTGTGTCTCAGTGTGTCTGTCTCAGTGTGTGTGTGTGTGTGTGTGTGTGTCTCAGTGTGTGTGTGTGTGTCTCAGTGTGTGAGTGTGTGTCTCAGTGTGTGTGTGTGTCTCAGTGTGTGAGTGTGTGTCTCAGTGTGTGTGTGTGTCTCAGTGTGTGAGTGTGTGTCTCAGTGTGTGTGTGTGTCTCAGTGTGTGAGTGTGTGTCTCAGTGTGTGTGTGTGTCTCAGTGTGTGAGTGTGTGTCTCAGTGTGTGTGTGTGTGTCTCAGTGTGTGTGTGTGTGTGTGTGTCTCAGTGTGTGAGTGTGTGTCTCAGTGTGTCTGTCTCAGTGTGTGTGTGTGTGTGTGTGTGTCTCAGTGTGTGTGTGTGTGTCTCAGTGTGTGAGTGTGTGTCTCAGTGTGTGTGTGTGTCTCAGTGTGTGAGTGTGTGTCTCAGTGTGTGTGTGTGTGTGTGTGTGTCTCAGTGTGTGTGTGTCTCAGTGTGTGAGTGTGTGTCTCAGTGTGTGTGTGTGTGTGTGTGTGTCTCAGTGTGTGTGTGTGTCTCAGTGTGTGAGTGTGTGTCTCAGTGTGTGTGTGTGTGTCTCAGTGTGTGAGTGTGTGTCTCAGTGTGTGTGTGTGTGTGTGTGTGTCTCAGTGTGTGAGTGTGTGTCTCAGTGTGTGTGTGTGTGTCTCAGTGTGTGAGTGTGTGTCTCAGTGTGTGTGTGTGTGTCTCAGTGTGTGAGTGTGTGTCTCAGTGTGTGTGTGTGTCTCAGTGTGTGAGTGTGTGTCTCAGTGTGTGTGTGTGTCTCAGTGTGTGAGTGTGTGTCTCAGTGTGTGTGTGTGTCTCAGTGTGTGTGTGTGTCTCAGTGTGTGTGTGTCTCAGTGTGTGAGTGTGTGTCTCAGTGTGTGAGTGTGTGTCTCAGTGTGTGAGTGTGTGTCTCAGTGTGTGTGTGTGTGTCTCAGTGTGTGAGTGTGTGTCTCAGTGTGTGAGTGAGTCTCAGTGTGTGTGTGTGTGTGCGTGTGTGTGCGTGTGTGTCTCTCAGGGTGTGTGTGTGTGTGTGTGCGCGTGTGTCTCTGTGTGTGTGCGCGTGTGTCTCTGTGTGTGTGTGCGTGTGTCTCAGTGTGTGTGTGTGTGCGTGTGTGTCTCAGAGTCTCGCTGTGTGTGTGTGTGGGGGCGTGTCTCTCTCTCGTGATGTCATGTGTCAGTCATGTTCACTCCTCTATGAAGCTCTCCTCTCCTGTGTTGTGTCTCAGAGTCTCGCTGGCTGTGTGTGTGTGTGGGGGCGTGTCTCTCTCGTGATGTCATGTGTCAGTCATGTTCACTCCTCTATGAAGCTCTCCTCTCCTGTGTTGTGTCTCAGAGTCTCGCTGGCTGTGTGTGTGGGGGCGTGTCTCTCTCGTGATGTCATGTGTCAGTCATGTTCACTCCTCTATGAAGCTCTCCTCTCCTGTGTTGTGTCTCAGAGTCTCGCTGGCTGTGTGTGTGTGGGGGGGCGTGGCTCTCTCTCGTGATGTCATGTGTCAGTCATGTTCACTCCTCTATGAAGCTCTCCTCTCCTGTGTTGTGTCTCAGAGTCTCGCTGGCTGTGTGTGTGGGGGCGTGTCTCTCTCGTGATGTCATGTGTCAGTCATGTTCACTCCTCTATGAAGCTCTCCTCTCCTGTGTTGTGTCTCAGAGTCTCGCTGGCTGTGTGTGTGTGGGGGCGTGTCTCTCTCTCGTGATGTCATGTGTCAGTCATGTTCACTCCTCTATGAAGCTCTCCTCTCCTGTGTTGTGTCTCAGAGTCTCGCTGGCTGTGTGTGTGTGGGGGCGTGTCTCTCTCGTGATGTCATGTGTCAGTCATGTTCACTCCTCTATGAAGCTCTCCTCTCCTGTGTTGTGTCTCAGAGTCTCGCTGGCTGTGTGTGTGTGGGGGCGTGTCTCTCTCTCGTGATGTCATGTGTCAGTCATGTTCACTCCTCTATGAAGCTCTCCTCTCCTGTGTTGTGTCTCAGAGTCTCGCTGGCTGTGTGTGTGGGGGGCGTGTCTCTCTCGTGATGTCATGTGTCAGTCATGTTCACTCCTCTATGAAGCTCTCCTCTCCTGTGTTGTGTCTCAGAGTCTCGCTGGCTGTGTGTGTGTGTGGGGGCGTGTCTCTCTCGTGATGTCATGTGTCAGTCATGTTCACTCCTCTATGAAGCTCTCCTCTCCTGTGTTGTGTCTCAGAGTCTCGCTGGCTGTGTGTGTGGGGGGGGCGTGTCTCTCTCTCGTGATGTCATGTGTCAGTCATGTTCACTCCTCTATGAAGCTCTCCTCTCCTGTGTTGTGTCTCAGAGTCTCGCTGGCTGTGTGTGTGGGGGGCGTGTCTCTCTCGTGATGTCATGTGTCAGTCATGTTCACTCCTCTATGAAGCTCTCCTCTCCTGTGTTGTGTCTCAGAGTCTCGCTGGCTGTGTGTGTGTGTGTGGGGGCGTGTCTCTCTCGTGATGTCATGTGTCAGTCATGTTCACTCCTCTATGAAGCTCTCCTCTCCTGTGTTGTGTCTCAGAGTCTCGCTGGCTGTGTGTGTTTGGGGGCGTGTCTCTCTCTCGTGATGTCATGTGTCAGTCATGTTCACTCCTCTATGAAGCTCTCCTCTCCTGTGTTGTGTCTCAGAGTCTCGCTGGCTGTGTGTGTTTGGGGGCGTGTCTCTCTCTCGTGATGTCATGTGTCAGTCATGTTCACTCCTCTATGAAGCTCTCCTCTCCTGTGTTGTGTCTCAGAGTCTCGCTGGCTGTGTGTGTTTGGGGGCGTGTCTCTCTCGTGATGTCATGTGTCAGTCATGTTCACTCCTCTATGAAGCTCTCCTCTCCTGTGTTGTGTCTCAGAGTCTCGCTGGCTGTGTGTGTGTGGGGGGGCGTGTCTCTCTCGTGATGTCATGTGTCAGTCATGTTCACTCCTCTATGAAGCTCTCCTCTCCTGTGTTGTGTCTCAGAGTCTCGCTGGCTGTGTGTGTGTGGGGGCGTGTCTCTCTCGTGATGTCATGTGTCAGTCATGTTCACTCCTCTATGAAGCTCTCCTCTCCTGTGTTGTGTCTCAGAGTCTCGCTGGCTGTGTGTGTGTGGGGGGCGTGGCTCTCTCTCGTGATGTCGTGCCTCGCGGGGAACAAGGGTTCAAAACGTCGCTCGGTGACTCGATGGGTCGTCAGTGAGGACGGATCGGAGATCATGAAGAAACGGGACGAGGAAGAGGAGGAGGAGGAGGAGGAAGAGGAGAGGAGACGGATGCAGTGCGGTAAGAACCAGACCAGCCTTACCAATTCAACACAGCAAACCCCAATCATATTAAACAGAACAGAGACCTCAGCAGAGGCTTACCACACCTCTCTGTGCTTTTCAATGCTTCCCTGTGCTTTACCAGACCTCTCTGTGCTTTACAATGCTTCCCTGTGCTTTACCAGACCTCTCTGTGCTTTACAATGCTTCCCTATGCTTTACCAGACTTCTCTGTGCTTTACAATGCTTCCCTATGCTTTACCAGACCTCTCTGTGCTTTACAATGCTCCCCTATGCTTTACCAGACCTCACTGTGCTTTACAATGCTTCCCTATGCTTTACCAGACCTCTCTGTGCTTTACAATGCTTCCCTATGCTTTACCAGACCTCTCTGTGCTTTACAATGCTTCCCTGTGCTTTACCAGACCTCTCTGTGCTTTACAATGCTTCCCTATGCTTTACCAGACCTCTCTGTGCTTTACAATGCTTCCCTGTGCTTTACCAGACCTCTCTGTGCTTTACAATGCTTCCCTGTGCTTTACCAGACCTCTCTGTGCTTTACAATGCTTCCCTGTGCTTTACCAGACCTCTCTGTGCTTTACAATGCTTCCCTGTGCTTTACCAGACCTCTCTGTGCTTTACAATGCTTCCCTATGCTTTACCAGACCTCTCTGTGCTTTACAATGCTTCCCTATGCTTTACCAGACCTCTCTGTGCTTTACAATGCTTCCCTGTGCTTTACCAGACCTCTCTGTGATTTACAATGCTTCCCTATGCTTTACCAGACCTCTCTGTGCTTTACAATGCTTCCCTATGCTTTACCAGACCTCTCTGTGCTTTACAATGCTTCCCTATGCTTTATGCTTTATTATTATTATTATTATTATTATTATTATTATTATTATTTATTCTGTGCTTGTTGTGTAGAAGCTGAGAAGGAGGAGGAGGATCTGACCATCACCACTGAGACCCTGAATCAGGATCTCCATGACGACAGAGATGTGAGACAGGGGGGCGGGGCCAGTCTGAAGCCCGCCCCCTCTGGCACGAGCAGTAAGTGAAGCACGTGTGTGTGTCTCTGTGTGTGTGTGTGTGTGTGTGTCTTATTTTAGATTTATCTAGAGAAACATCCGATTGTGATGAAACTCGCTCAGGACCTTCTTTCATTTGTCTCTGAATGGTTTATATTAATTAATCTCTCCTCTCCTCTCCTCTCTCCTCTCTCTCTCCCCTCTCCCCTCTCTCTCTTCTCTCTCTCAGTTCTCTCGTACCCGTGTCTTCACTGTGATATTTGCTTCACTGCTCATCACTATCTGGAGAAGCACATCAAGCGCTCTCACAGGAAGCAGTACCTGGAGACCCTGCGCAGCAGAGCTGTCAATCTCAAGATGCCCTGCTTCAAGCCCCGCCCTCTGCCGGTCGGCCCCGCCCCCTCCTCTCGCGCCCGCCCCGCCCCCTCCGGGGTCCGCGCTCACACGGGTAAGGAAACTCACTTGCTGTCTGTCGGTGAAGTGGCTGTGCCAGGGAGAGAGCTCTGGTTTACTGGTCGCAGTTTTGATTGGCTGTGCATTAGGACACGCCCCTCCCCTCGTTGTTTCTGTGGTTTTGATTGGCTGTGCAGATCAAATCAAACCGCGTCGCTCGTCCGATTTGGGATGAAACTTTCTCAGGACCTTGTTTCCTTGTCCCGCAGGTCACCCCTTCCGAAAGGAATCGTCCTCCATAACCCAGCCCCCCCTGGAGGAGCGGGCCCCCCCCCTCGCCGCTCCCCCTCCCCCTCCCCCTCCCCCCCGCACCCCTGCCCTCACTGTGACCTCAGCTTCCAGCACGCAGATGAACTGGAGTCCCACCAGGAGCACCACAACCTGGCCCAGACCCTGTACCTGTGCAGCGAGTGCGGGCGGAGCTTCAGGGACTACCTCTCCCTGGAGGAGCACCTGAGGGGGCACAGCCCCGCCCCCGAGCCTGGTAGCCCCGCCCCCTGTGATGAGGAGGAGGAGGAGCCTGGCTGCCCAGCTCCCTGTAAAGAGAAGGGGGAGGAGTCTGGCAGCATCCCCTGTAAGGATGAGGGGGAGGAGTCTGGCAGTCCCGCCCCCTGTAAGGATGAGGGGGAGGAGTCTGGGAATGTGCATCGCTGCTCTGACTGTGGAGAGAGCTTCACAAGGCTGGAGTTACTGGTGAGGCACCGTCAGCGATCGCACTCCCAGTCCCCCTCCCAGTCCTCCCAGTTTCCCTGCCTCCGGTGCAGCAAGGTGTTCCGGACGGCCCGCTACCTGAAAACCCATCAGAACATCCACTCGGGCCAGGCTCCCTACCAGTGCTCCCAGTGCCAGAAACCATTCGCCCAACTGGGAGACCTGAAGACTCACGAGAGGGTCCACACCGGGGAGAGACCGTACAGGTGAGAGGAGAGGGGGACAGATAGAGGGGTGCAGAGAGATGAGAACAGAGAGATAGAGAGGAGGACAGAGATAGAGAGGGGTACAGAGAGATGGAGAGGGGTACAGAGAGATGGAGAGGGGTACAGAGATAGAGAGGAGAACAGAGAGATAGAGAGGGGTACAGAGAGATAGAGAGAGGGGGTCAGAGAGATGGAGAGGGGTACAGAGAGATAGAGAGGGGTACAGAGAGATAGAGAGAGGGGTACAGAGAGATGGAGAGGGGTACAGAGAGATAGAGAGGGGTACAGAGAGATAGAGAGGGGTACAGAGAGATAGAGAGGGGTACAGAGAGATAGAGAGGGGTACAGAGAGATAGAGAGGGGTACAGAGAGATAGAGAGGGGTACAGAGAGATAGAGAGAGGGGTACAGAGAGATAGAGGGGTACAGAGAGATAGAGAGGAGTACAGAGAGATAGAGAGGGGTACAGAGAGATGGAGAGAGGGGTGTTTGCAGTGTGTAAGAGTTTTGCTAATCCTCTATATTAATGCCTCCCTGTGTGTCTCTGTCTCTGTCTCTCAGGTGTTTGGAGTGTGGGAAGACATTTGGACGCTCCGGCACTCTGAAGAAACACTGGCGCACTCACACGGGAGAGACACCCTACAGCTGCGGGGTGTGCGCTAAGAGCTTCAACCAGAGGGGGGCGCTCAAAACACACCAGAGAATCCACACGGGAGAGACACCCTACCACTGCACACACTGTGACCGGCATTTTACATACTCTTACCAGTACAGGAGCCACGCCTGCACCAGAGACTAGAGAGAGAGAGAGGAGAGGGGGGAGAGAGGGAGGGGAGAGGAGAGAGAGGGGAGAGAGAGGGGGAGGAGGGAGGAGGAGGGAGGAGAGAGAGGGGGGAGAGAGGGGGAGGAGGGAGGAGAGAGAGGGAGGAGAGAGAGGGAGGAGAGGAGAGGGGGAGAGAGAGAGAGGAGAGAGAGAGGAGAGGAGGGGAGGAGAGGGGAGAGAGAGGAGAGAGAGAGGAGAGGGGGGAGAGAGGAGAGGAGGGGAGAGAGGAGAGGAGGGGAGAAGGGAGAGGAGGGGGGGAGCTCGATTTCAAGCGTTTAAAATCTCTGAAGGAGCTGAAAGATACACAGAAAGCAGGAGCAGAGACACACAGTGTGGAGACCGAGGGAAGAGACACGTCTTCACACACAGAGACAGGCAGTGTGGAGACCGAGGGGAAGAGACACGTCTTCGGACACAGAGACGCACAGTGTGGAGACCGAGAGGAGAGACACGTCTTCACACAGAGAGACAGACAGTGTGGAGGTGAAGTATGGAGATCAAGGGGAGAGACACGTCTTCACACAGAGAGACAGACAGTGTGGAGGTGAAGCGAGGAGACCGAGGGGAGAGACACGTCTTCACACAGAGACACACAGTGTGGAGGTGAAGTGAGGAGACCGAGGGGAGAGACACGTCTTCACACAGAGACACACAGTGTGGAGGTGAAGTGAGGAGACCGAGGGGAGAGACACGTCTTCACACAGAGACACAGACAGTGTGGAGGTGAAGTGTGGAGACCGAGGGGAGAGACACGTCTTCACACAGAGAGACAGACAGTGTGGAGACTGAGGGGAGAGACACGTCTTCACACACAGAGACGGGAGGGGCTGGGATGGGCTCCCTAGCCACGTTACTGACGCTGCCCCTCAGAGATAACAAGGGCTCCCTGGCTCAGACACTAGAGGGCGCTGCTCTTCTGTAAAGACGCTGGCAATGTGTGTTTTTAAACGTCTGTGTGTGTGTGCGTGCGTGTGCGTGTGCGTGCGTGCGTGCGTGCGTGTAAAGGTGTGGGGGAAACGATGTCTTTAATGTGAAACGTCCATGCAGGATCCTTCTAGAAAGACCCTTCTAGTGGCTCTGATATAGAAAGGTGCATGGTGGGGTCCTGCCTGAGCCTCCAGCAGGGTGGCACTCAAATCCTCCCGTCTTCTGTACCTGTGCAGTTACATTTCCAATAGAAAACATGAGAACTAATCAGACCTGTGTGTGAGTAATCACCTGACTTCTTTAGGAAGTTAGGGGGAGATATATATATATGTGAAATGGACCATTTAAAATAGAGACTGAACAATTATTACTGGATCAAAATCAGGGTTTCTCAATCGTGATAGTTTTTCTGACGGGGATAAATGTATTTTAGGACGTTCTCTGAAAGAACCGGATCCAAAGCGACCCTGATAAAAGGAATCTCGATCTCAAAACAGAGGATTACAAAATCCCCATCGCTGCGCTCCAGATTACAAGTTTGGAAAAACCTGCCCCAGGAGGTTCCAGGTTCAAATCTCCCGGCTCAGCCACTGACTCACTGTGTGTGTGTGTGTGAGAGTGACACAGGTGAGAGGAGTGTGTGCGTGTGTGAGTGACACAGGTGAGAGGAGTGTGTGTGTGTGAGTGACACAGGTGAGAGGAGTGTGTGTGTGTGAGAGAGAGAGCGACACAGGAGAGAGGAGTGTGTGTGTGTGAGTGAGCGACACAGGTGAGAGAGGAGTGTGTGTGTGTGAGAGAGAGAAAGATGATGATGATGATGCAGGGGTCACCTCCTAGTCTCTGGAAATCGTTTTGGATAAAAGCGTCTTCTGAATGACTAATTAATAATAATTAATTAGCAGTGACTGAAGGGGATCTCCAGAACACAGCGTTGTTTGTTCAGACCGTTCTGTAAATAATCACACAGTCAATGCAAAGTGAACGAGGCTTTTTAATGTAAAAATAATAATAACAATAAAGACTGGCTAATTAATAATAATAATGATAATAATGATAATAATGATGGTCCCGTGTCTGCATTTCTTCATCTGTTAAATAAACCAGCCTGTCAGTGAAACCCATCCCCCATCGCCACGGCTGAGGATGAAGAAGAAGAATCTGCCTGTCAGTGACTCGCCCCATCTCCGTTTCAGTTGTCTGTATAAAGAACTACAGCTCCCATCATCCCTCCCTGTTTCTGTCAGTGCAGAGGCATGCTGGGAGCTGTAGTTTCCATTCTGGTGCTTATAGTCCTGATCATTTCATTAGCAGCACGTATTCAGTTGCCTGGATATGAAGAACTACAGTTTTCTTATACTATAGACAGACAGACAGACAAACAGACAGGCAAAGAGACACACAGGCAGGCAGAGAGACACAGAAAGAGAGACACACAGACAGGCAGAGAGACAAACAGACAAGCAGAAAGACACAGACAGGCACAGAGACACACAGAAACACTCTACAATATAATCCCTTTTTCTTGGTGTCTGTGTTAGTTTGCTACATTCTTCCAGAGTTTAGAATACAATAAAGCCAGTAATTTAAGCAATGTTCTGCCTGCCTGGAACTAGAATGGGGAATGTAAACTAACTGGAAAGTCATCTGTCTAGTTTCTGATGAACTAGTTCTGCACAGAAAGCTGAACTCTGGTAGAATGTAGCAAACATTCACTCAGGAATAATATTGTAGTTTCTGTAGAAGCTCTTATCCAATTGTAGATTCAGTGGTTTCGCACGATTGATTAGACTGAAGCAAAAATACTGTTAAACTGAAGTCTAGTGGAACAATGTATTAAACACGCACCCATGCAATCGTATTGACTGTGAAACTGCACACAGATCTGTTACTCCGGCGCTGTGTCGTTTTCCTGCAGCCAGTACTTGTGTGGAGGCCTGGCGCCATCTACTGGGAGACGTGAGAATAGCAGGGAGAGGTTTGTCATTCATTTCAATGGGAGAGAGATGATTCAGTCTCTGGTATCTGGAAAGGTAATACTCCAGTTTAAATGTGTCTGTATTATACAAGACAGTGATACACATACATAAGGTATTATTAGCCATTTGTAGCGTTATAAATTAATCGGCTATGAACCAACAATAACTTCTCAATTTTTAACTGACAGATCAGCTGCCAACCTTCGTTAATGTTTTATATAATTAATACAACTATAATCTGTGTGCTTGTTTTAAATAAATAAAATAATCTCATGTTTTCATGCATCACCACCGATATTATTATTATTATTATTATTATTATTATTATTATTATTATTATTATTATTATTATTATTATTATTATTATTATTATACACTGAAAGGTACACGAGTATATAAATGCGCCTGTCTTCTTGATTATACGGTAAACTGCCACAGAGCTGATCCCCTATTGGTTAGGAGAGCCCCAGCGCGTCCAATCACCGGAGGACTCCTCGGTTCGGAATGACTCCGCAGCCAATGGCAGGCGAGAGAGGGGGCGGGTTTGTTTTCGCTTCGGTTCCTCACAATATTCTTCCCTGAAGGAGAGAGAGGAGGCCGGAGAGGCTGAATTAACGAGTAAGATTTTAAATATAAATTCATTTTATTACATTTGTTAACCGGTACAGACTCTTACATTTGATCAGTTCTACTGAACACAGTTTGTTTCGTGTAATAATATTTTCAGAAAGCGGGTCGTTTTGTTCCCGTGGATGATGATAATAATTGTATCTCACACACACGCAGGCCCACCGAGAGGGCAGCCGCTGGAAAAACTAAAAAAAACTAAAAAAACAAAACTTAAAAAATCAATTCCGGTCAATTAATATCAAACATTTAAACATTTTTAAAAACGCGTAACCGCTCGAGCCCTCCGCGCTGCGCGGGAGCGTTTGCGTTCGCGCGCGCCGCCGCCACGTAAACAAACAAGCCGTCCTTGTTGTTTCCGGTGTGAGGCTGCGCTCCGCTCCGCTGCAGACTCGACAGTCCTGAACACTGAACCGATGCGCTTCTGTGCGAGGCTAATGTACGCGCTGTGCAAATACCAGCCATGCATTAGAAACATACAGAGAGAAACGCTGCCTGTGTGTTTATGACTCGCACTGCCAGTGCACGCCTCAGTCCTGCTCTAGGAAAGCATTTCCCACTAGTTTTTATTTGGAAGTGTGGATTTGTTGAATAAGTTGCTCTGTCAGTTTTCATGTTTGAATATTTATCTGTTTAGAACTGTCTTTGTTTCTGTGATTTTGGTCTGTCTCTCCTTCCTCCTTGTTATAGAAAATCACCTTCATCTCACTCAGTGCAGCACATTTATTTATTTAGCAGACGCCTTTATCCAAGGCGATTTACAGAGACTAGGGTGTGTGAACTATGCATCAGCTGCAGAGTCACTTACAACTACGTCTCACCCGAAAGACAGAGCACAAGGAGGTTAAGTGACTTGCTCAGGGTCACACAATGAGTCAGTGGCTGAGGTGGGATTTGAACCGGGGACCTCCTAGTTACAAGCCCTTTTCTTTAACCACTGGACCACACAGCCTCCTTTGTGAGCATGGTAATGAATGGAGTCTGAAGTTGGTAAGGCAAGTTCATAGAATTTAAGAAATTGATTGTAACAGATTGTATTTTTTTTCAGAAAACAAAACTGGATTATCCTTGTGAAAGAGAAGATTCAACGATGGAGCCTGTCCATATTAAAGAGGAGAGTCCTGTACTAGAATCAGTCCATATTAAACAGGAGAGTCCTGTACTAGAATCAGTCCATATTAAACAGGAGAGTCCTGTACTAGAATCAGTCCATATTAAACAGGAGAGTCCTGTACTAGAATCAGTCCATATTAAACAGGAGAGTCCTGTACTAGAATCAGTCCATATTAAAGAGGAGAGTCCTGTACTGGAATCAGTCCATATTAAACAGGAGAGTCCTGTACTAGAATCAGTCCATATTAAAGAGGAGAGTCCTGTACTGGAATCAGTCCATATTAAAGAGGAGAGTCCTGAACTAGACCCTGTCCATGTTGAAGAGGAGGGTAACCATTTTAAAACAAGCAGCTTGCAGGGCTCTCTGTCCTGTACAGAATGTGGAAAGAGTTTCAGACAGTCACAAAACCTGAAACTTCACCTGCTAATCCACACTGGAGAGAAACCACATGTTTGTGCTGACTGTGGGAAGAGTTTCATACGTTTACAACATCTGAAACTTCACCAGCTAATCCACACTGGAGAGAAACCGCATGTCTGTGCTGACTGTGGGAAGAGTTTCAGATGTTCACAAAGCCTAAAACTTCACCAGCGAATCCACACAGGAGAGAAACCGTATTTCTGTGCTGACTGTGGGAAGAATTTCAGACATTTACAAAACCTGAAACTTCACCAGCGAATCCACACTGGAGAGAAACCGTATGTCTGTGCTGACTGTGGCAAGAGTTTCAGAGATTTACAAGGTCTGAAACTTCACCAGCGAATCCACACTGGAGAGAAACCGCATGTCTGTACTGACTGTGGGAAGAGATTCAGTAAGTCAAGCTATGTGAAGAGACACCAGCGGATTCACACAGGAGATAAACCGTATCTGTGTAGTAAATGTGGGAAGAGTTTCAATCAGTTAGCTAACCTTAAAACCCACCAGTTAATTCACACAGGAGAGAAGCCACATCGCTGTCATGACTGTGGGAAGAGTTTCAGACAGTCAGGTGACTTGAAAATACACCAGCGAATCCACAGTGGAGACGAACCACATGTCTGTCGCAGGAGAGAACCCACAATTCCACATCACTGTGAAATGTCTCTGCTGACTGTGGTAAGTGTTTCAGATGGATATACAGCTTGAGAGCAGGGGTTTCGCTGTCGCTCGTCACTCTCGTAATTTGCGAATGTTTTTTGAAAGTGACGACAAAAAAAAAAAGTGGAATCGTCACTAGTGACGATCGTTTCTGTTTGTACTATAAAAAACCCTTTTGTTAAAGTCACACACAACGTCTCTTTCTTCAAAAGAAGGGATCGCTAAACCATAGAGTCACTGCTTCAGATCAGATCAGCGCCTCGGCCTCATCGATTCATTGACTCTGCAACGTTCTCATCCCGTGGTAGGCGACGTAAATGCAGTCAGCCAATCAGCGCCTCAGTTTCATGTTGCGCAAATATAACCTCGTATCCCTGTTACACCCGACCTTTACTTCTGGAAGAATAAGTAATCAGCTTCGGCAGTGACTGTTGAAATGTAGGTTATTATAGTTGTGCTTGAAAATACTGTGTGCAGAAGATTTGTGAAACGAAAACCGCATCGACTAAAAAAACAAAAAAAGCCTACAGTAACGTTATAGAATATGTGAAATGTGTCTTTTCTATGACCAAAAATGCTAAAATTCAGGGCCAAAATTATTCCATATGTGTTAAGCACCAACTGTCTTTTGACCATTTCGCCAGTAGGCCTATCGAGCATGATAAAATGATATATATACAGTGTATGTGGTTTTATACGGCACTATATATATGCCTACAATACATCTTGCATTGAGAAAACACCACTGGAATCGGAATAAATTATTCTGTAATACAGTTCACGTGCAGCATGGTTTTGGTAAGTAGCATTTTCAAAACCATATCATTATGTGCAGTATTAGAATAAGTTAAAAACATAGCAAATCCACAAAACCAACGAAATACATCGTGTATATTTGACATTTTATTTGTAGTGTTCTGTGTAACACGGGCCATCATTTAACCTGAAGCAGATATACGCGTTTATCGTATTATCAACAACACCAACGTGTAAAAATAAAGCAACAATTGTTTTGAAAACTGTCCAAAATATTTACTTGGTGGCTAAGAATGAAAATGTCAAGATAAAAATGTCATTTTTTATTTAGCAGACGCCCTTATCCAGGGCGACTTACAATTGTTACAAGATATCACATTATTTTTACCTTCAATTACCCATTTATACAGTTGGGTTTTTACTGGAGCAATCTAGGTAAAGTACCTTGCTCAAGGCTACAGCAGCAGTGTCCCCCACCGGGGATTGAACCCATAATTCTCTGGTCAAGAGTCCCGAGCCCTAACCACTACTCCACACTGCTGCCCTATATGGAAATTGTCAAAATAAAAGGGGAAGCTGGAAGAATTTACCAGTCAGGACAACGGCATTTAAATACTACTACTATTAAACTGTATCTGTTGGTAATGTGGTTTCTTCTAGCAGTTTTCAAACTGGGGTACTCGAGAAAAAATCTGAAATGGCAGACAACGCATTTTATTCAGTACCGCTTGCCAATCTATTGCAAACTTTTGTCACGTAATCAGCGTTTAATCGCTAACACCAGACTGACGAGCTGTGACAGAGCGTTCAGCGCACACACGACTAATTTACATATTAAATATGTACATTTTAAATAAGCCCTGTTGTTTAAATGTAATATAAACAGTTGGGCGGTTACTGCAGTCTGTCTGGGATACAAAAAAGACATTTTAAAAACTAAACGCCTAGTCTTTAACTTATTTTATTTCCTGTGTGCGTTCATGCCTGCAAGTCGATATTTATTTGTTTCAATGACAAACAGAACAACCAGAACAACACGTTGTAGAAAATGAAGACTTGGATTCGGAACACCAGAAAAAAAAGAACAAACTAAGCTCACAAGCGTCAGATAACAGAAAAAGAAAACAAGCAGCAAAGTTTCAGCCTGATTGCAAAACTCTGTTTCCATGGGTTGTATATAATATTCTAACACTGTTTTTTTCTTCTTTTTATTGTAAAAAGACATACATGGTATAAGTAATTCATAATGCATTCTGTGTCTGTATGTAGCTTTTCAGGGCAAATAAATCTGGTTCTTGAGTTTTAATGTTCTAAAACTTTACAGCTGTAAATTACCAATTTATTTAAACTGTAGAGCATTATTAAAATGGTTTAATTAAATAATTGTTTTGGTCAATACAGTGATTTAAGGTATAAAATAAAAACAGGACTCATAACACCTTTGAAGACGTGAGCTGTGCGCCAGTAGTGACTCCTGAATATCTGGAGTGACTAATGTTTTTAGAAAGGATTAGTCACTAGTGACTACAAAAATCTA
Organism: Acipenser ruthenus; assembly: GCF_902713425.1. NCBI lineage: Eukaryota > Metazoa > Chordata > Actinopteri > Acipenseriformes > Acipenseridae > Acipenser > Acipenser ruthenus. Next base: position 4,790,782 of record NC_081246.1, read on the forward strand.
GAACCCAGGGGAAACCCTGCTTGAGGCACCAGCGATTCCACACAGCAGAGATGGTTCACTCACTGTAAGTTTTTCTGTTAACAGAGGCTGTGTGGTCCAGTGGTTAAAGAAAAGGGTTTGTAACCAGGAGGTCCCCGGTTCAAATCCCACCTCAGCCACTGACTCACTGTGTGACCCTGAGCAAGTCACTTATTATTATTATTATTTATTTCTTAGCAGACGCCCTTATCCAGGGCGACTTACAATCGTAAGCAAATACATTTCAAGTGTTACAATACAAGTAATACAATAAGAGCAAGATAAATACAATGACTTTTGTTCAAACAGAGTACAAGTGTGACAAAATACAATTCAATAATACAGCAGATAACAGTGATAGTTACATCAGGATATGATTAAATACAAAATACTACAGATTAAACACTTGGCAGATTACAGTACTCTGAAGTACAGGATTAAATGCAGTAAAATAGGGGGCAAGTAAAGCACATTTAAGGAAGGGTGATAGTGTCCCAGGATAAAGACAGAGTTCTACAGGTGCTGTCTGATGAGGTGAGTCTTAAGGAGGCGCCGGAATGTGGTCAGGGACTGACACTTAACCTCCTTGTGCTCCGTCTTTCGGGTGAGATGTAGTTGTAAGTGACTCTGCAGCTGATGCATAGTTCACACACCCGAGTCTCTGTAAGTCGCCTTGGATAAAGGCGTCTGCTAAATAAACTAATAATAATAATAATAATAATAATAATAATAATAATAATAATAATAATAATAATAATAATAATAACAGAACCCTGTTTGAATGTGTGAAATCACACTCGCATGCAAAACTGGATCTTTTGATTTGTATAATGCATGTTACGTAAACACAAGTGGTTGTATTAAAATCCACGACCAAAGCGTTCTACGTATCAACTCTGCATGGCACCACTGCTGTGTATGGAACAGGGTACAGCACCCAAAGCACTGGGGGCTCCCTGTAGCGCTCATAATGCCTCAGTGAAATATGTACTGAATACCCCGTGGACAAGACAGCGCGAGAGAAGTGCTGCGGTAGAATATGTTTGAAACACACAGAATACACGCCAACGCTAATAATTTGAATTTCGAAAACGGTTAGGGCTCTGGACTCTTGACGGGAGGGTTGTGGGTTCAATCCCAGGTGGGGGACACTGCTGCTGTACCCTTGAGCAAGGTACTTTACCTAGATTGCTCCAGTAAAAAACCCAACTGTATAAATGGGTAATTGTATGTAAAAATAATGTGGTATCTTGTAACAATTGTAAGTCGCCCTGGATAAGGGTGTCTGCTAAGAAAGAAAGAAATAATAATAATAATAATAATAATAATAATAATAATAATAATAATAATAATAATAATAATAATAATAATAATAAACGTGGCACTTTCTGTTTGAATTTAAATGATAAAAACACGCTTGCTGTTCTGTGTAACGTCTGGAATGTTTTATTCTGTTTATAGGTGGGTTACCTGTAGGATTCTCAGTCGGATCTAATCAAGTCGCTATGGTGACGTCACCACTAAGGAGTACCATGGCAACGTGTTCCGAACCTTCCAAGGTCCAAACGGACCCTTCCTGGCAGCCCTGCAACTTCATACTAAATGCAATTGACGCTGCTTCCCAACTGAACATGCTGAAACAAAAATGGCGTCTTCATTCGAACCCACACAACAGACGCTGCTTCACTCCGTCACTGTGTGTAATGTGCGTGAATCCTGCGTGTGCGTGTACGGAAACACACTGAAGACAGCGTGCTCATGAAAATATGTGTTTCAGTGTTTGATTCCTGCTATACTTATAATTCTGATACCTTGATTTCTAACTTCTGTATTCTTATTAGTTTTGTGAGTCTTAATAAATGTAATCATTTTCATGTGTTGAGTTTCTTTTTGCCTGTTATGAGTACTTCTTCTGGGTGTCTGTGTTAGTTTACTACATTCTGAAAAGAGTTTAGAATACAATAAAGCCAGTAATTTAAGCAATGTTCTGCCTGCCTGGAACTAGAATGGGGAATGTAAACTAACTGGAAAGTCATCAATCTAGTTTCTGATGAACTAGTTCTGCACAGAAAGCTGAACTCTGGTAGAATGTAGCAAACATTCACTCAGGAATAATATTGTAGTTTTTGTAGAAGCTCTTATCCAATTGTAGATTCAGTGGTTTCCCACGATTGATTAGACTGAAGCAAAAACACTGTTAACCTGAAGTCTAGTGGAACAATGTATTAAACATGCACCCATGCAATCGTATTGACTGTGAAACTGCACGCAGATTTGTTACACCGGCGCTGTGTCGTTTTCCTGCAGCCAGTACTTGCGTGGAGGCCTGGCGCCATCTACTGGGAGACGTGAGAATAGCAGGGAGAGGTTTGTCATTCATTTCAATGGGAGAGAGATTATTCAGTCTGGTATCTGGAAAGTTAATAATCATTTAAATGAGTGTATTAGCTCATGTGTTTGTATTATGCATGACAGTGATACAAGGTATTATTAGCCGTTTGTCACTTTATAAATGAACCGGCTATTCTATAAATTAACCAACATTTCCTTGTCATTTTATTAACTGGCTGATCAGCTGGTAACTTGTGTACGGAAACACACGGAAGACCGCGTGCTCGTGAAAATGTTTTATTCCTGCTCTACTTAATAAACGTAATCATTTTTATGTGTTGAGTTTATTTATTGCCTGTTCTGAGTACTAAAGAAAGCATTTATGATTGAGGTCCTCAAATAGCTAGCTAGATAGATATGAGGGATGAGGACAGGACAAGCTCCACGAGGGGTCTGCATGTGACCGTCCCATCACAACACTGAAGGAAACCTGCGCCATGTATAGAAAACTGCATGCTCAACAAGTGTTATTCAATCTGTAGTGTTTTGTATTCAATTATATCCTGATGTAACTATCACTGACACTGTTATCTGCTCCGTTATTGAATCGTATTTTGTCACACTTGTACTTGCTAGAACCGAAGTCATTGTATTTATCTTGCTCTTAATTGTATTAATACTTGTACTGTGATTCTTGAAATGTATTTGTTTACGATTGTAAGTCGCCCTGGATAAGGGCGTCTGCTAAGAAATAAATAATAATAATAATAATAATAATAATAATAATAATAATAATAATAATAATAATAATAATAATAATAATAATAATAATAAAATAATAATAATAATAATGACAAGGCATACACTGCAAGACCTAAAGCATTCACTTTTTATAAAAGCTACACAGTAAATAAAAATGCATTTCAAAGGGGCTCCCGAGTGGCGCATCCTGTAAAGGCGCTCCTCGCAGGATGTGCCCTATAGCCTGGAGATCGCTGGTTCGAATCCAGGCTATGTCACAGCTGACCGTGACCGAGAGTTCCTAGGGGGCGGCGCACAATTGGCTGAGCGCTGCCCGGGTAGGGAGGGCTTAGGTCGGCAGGGGAATCCACGGCTCACCGCGCATCAGCGACCCCTGTGGCCGATAGGGCGCCTGTGGCTCTGCAGCGGAGCCGCCAGATCTGTGTTGTCCTCCGGCACTATAGGTCTGGTGGCATTGCTGTGGATCTGCAGTGCGAAAAATGACGGCTTGGAAGGAGCACGTTTCGGAGGACGCGTGTTCCAGCCTCCGTTTCCCGAGTCGGCGGGGGGGTTGCGAGCGGTGAGCCGGGGATACAGATAATAATTGGGCATGCTAAATTGGGGTGAAAACCGGGGTAAAAATAATTGGCGACGACTAAATCTTTAAAATATAAAAAAAAAAAAAAAAAAAAAAAAAAAATGCATTTCAAAAGCCAAATCCCTTTGAGGCTTTAATGAGAAGTTACGACAGTAAACAACAGAACAATCAACATGTGGCTTGTATGTGTTATCCTGTAATAAAATTCTCTTTCCCATGCGGCGCGGGGCAGTCTTTACCCTCAAAGGACTAGCGTTTGATTATTATTTATTTATTTCTTAGCAGACGCCCTTATCCAGGGCGACTTACAATTGTTACAAGATATCACATTATACATTATTTCACATTATACAGATATCACATTATCATCACGTGTGTCTGTCTGTCTGTCTGTCTGCAGCTTTAATGAAACTAAACTCTTCTCTGAATGTAGTAAACTAACACAGACCCCAAGAAGAAGGGATTATATTGCAGCGTCAAAACTGAACAGGATTGTGGGGCTCTGTCTGTCTGCAGCTTTAATGAAACTAAACTCTTTTCAGAATGTAGTAAACTAACACAGACACCAAGAAGAAGGGATTATATTGTAGCGTCAAACTGAACTGAAATTGTTACAAGATATCACATTATTTTTACATACAATTACCCATTTATACAGTTGGGTTTTTACTGGAGCAATCTAGGTAAAGTACCTTGCTCAAGGGTACAACAGCAGTATCCCCCACCGGGGATTGAACCCATGACCCTCCGGTCAAGAGTCCAGAGCCCTAACCACTACTCCACACGGCTGCCCTGTCGATATGATAAAATATTTGAATAAGTTTGTTCCAGAAAATTAATGTCCTGAATTAATTAATTAATTAACAAGATAAATTAACTATTTTAGAACCTACTTTGGGGGGGGGGGGGGGGGGGTCAAAACCTGGACTAGAATGGATCTTGAAGGCCAGATTTGACTATCACTGGACTACAGCAAAAAAAAAAAAAAAAAAAACACCTTCTAGCACAGGGGTTCTCTCAACCCCGGTCCTGAGCCCCCTCTGCTGTGTCAGCTGGTTTTCATTCCAACTGAGCTCTCGATTACTGAACGAGACCTTGAATTGAATTGCTAGTTGCATAAGCAGACCTTTTTACTTGTCAGCTCTTAAAGAAATGCAGATTTCAAGTTAGCCAGAACATTTCAGAATAAGGACTGCAGCTGTTTCGGAACTGAAAACAAGTACAAAGGGCTAATTAAACAATTGCTCAACAGCGCCGCCTGGTGGAGACTTTGTACAATTCAACAGAACAAAAATAAATATGTACTTATTTGTGCGTGTTTCAATTAGATACATTTACTCAGCTTTGCTTAGTGTTTAGTTCAAAGTTATAAACGGGACTACTTTTTGGTCCTTTTATTGGTGGAAGGATATTTAATAAAACATGCCCTAGAAAGTATTTCTGTTTTTTTCTTTCAATTCCACAGTTTGACCTGGATTATAAATGCAATATGTCCCTTCAGGGTGCCTGTTGTTGTGTTTATTTATGAAGATATAATATTTATCATTAATACCTCGATATCCTAGCTCATGAAGTCAATAAACTAACATTATAAGTTCTTATATTGAGCTGCTGTTTAAGGACTGGAATTTCTGAGTGCGGGTGAATGAACACACACTCACATTCTGACTAAACTTTCACAACTTGCATTTGTGTCTTTTAAGAGAACTGGAAGCAGTAAAAGACTTCCCACAGTGAGGGCAGTGATAAGGATTCAGTCCTGTGTGGATTCGCTGGTGCATTTTCAAGTTGCGTGACTGACTGAAACTCTTCCCACAGTCAGCACAGACATACGGTTTCTCTCCTGTGTGGGTTCTCTGATGAAGTTTCAAGCTTTGTAATTGATTGAACCTCTTCCCACAGTCAGCACACACATACGGTTTCTCTCCTGTGTGGATTCGCTGGTGAAGTTTCAGGTTTTGTAATTGATTGAAACTCTTCCCACAGTTAGCACAGACATATGGTTTCTCTCCTGTGTGGATTCTCTGATGAAGTTTCAGGTTTTGTAACAGACTGAAACTCTTCCCACACTCAGCACAGTGATATGGCTTCTCTCCAGTGTGGATTGTCAGGTGTTTTTTAAGGTTTACTAACTGATTGAAACTTCTCCCACACTTAATACAGAAATACGGTTTCTCTCCTGTGTGAATTCGCTGGTGTCTCTTCAAATAGCTTGAGTTACTGAAACTCTTCCCACAGTCAGCACAGACATGTGGTCTCTCCCCTGTGTGAGATCTCTGATGACGTTTCAGGCTTTGTAACTGACTGAAACTCTTCCCACAGTCAGAACAGACATGTTGCTTCTCTCCAGTGTGGATTTGCTGGTGAAGTTTCAGGTTTTGTAAATGTTTGAAACTCTTCCCACAGTCCGCACAGACATACGGTTTCTCTCCAGTGTGGATTCGCTGGTGACGTTTCAGGTTTTGTAACTGACTGAAACTCTTCCCACAGTCAGCACAGACATGTGGTTTCACTCCTGTGTGGATTCGCTGGTGTGTTTGTAAGTTGCTTGCCTGACTAAAACTCTTCCCACAGTCAGCACACACATGTGGCTTCTCTCCAGTGTGGACTCGCTGGTGAAGTTTCAGGTTTTGTAACTGACTGAAACTCTTTCCACATTCTGTACAGGACAGAGAGCCCTGCAAGCTGCTTGTTTTAAAATGGTTACCCTCCTCTTCAACATGGACAGGGTCTAGTTCAGGACTCTCCTCTTTAATGTGGACTGATTCTAGTACAGGACTCTCCTCTGTAATATGGACTGATTCTAGTACAGGACTCTCCTCTTTAATATGGACTGATTCTAGTACAGGACTCTCCTCTTTAATATGGACTGATTCTAGTACAGGACTCTCCTCTTTAATATGGACTGATTCTAGTACAGGACTCTCCTCTTTAATATGGACTGATTCTAGTTCAGGACTGTCCTCTTTAATATGGACTGATTCTAGTACAGGACTCTCCTCTTTAATATGGACTGATTCTAGTACAGGACTCTCCTCTTTAACATGGACTGATTCTAGTACAGGACTCTCCTCTTTAATATGGACTGATTCTAGTACAGGACTCTCCTCTTTAATATGGACTGATTCTAGTACAGGACTCTCCTCTTTAACATGGACTGATTCTAGCACAGGACTCTCCTCTTTAATATGGACTGAGTCTAGGACAGGACTCTCCTCTTTAATATGGACTGAGTCTAGTACAGGTCTCTCCTGTTTAATATGGACTGATTCTAGTACTGGTCTCTCCTGTTTAATATGAACTGATTCTAGTACAGGACTCTCTTGTTTAATATGGACAGGCTCCATCGTTGAATCTTCTCTTTCACAAGGATAATCCAGTTTTGTCTTCTGAACACATTTCCTGAAAAACATAAAATACAATCTGTTACAATCTCTTTGTTAAATTCTATGAACTTGCCTTGCCAACTCCAGACTCCATTCATTACCATGTTCACAAATGTGCTGCACTGAGTGAGATGAAGGAGATTTTCTATAACAAGGAGGAAGGAGAGATGGATCAAAATCACAGAAACAAAGACAGTTCTAAACAGAGAAATATTCAAACATGTATAAAAAGCACCCACACATGTAACCACTCAGTAAACCACAAAGCTCTTTTCAAAATGTCTGCTCCAGTGCACTGGGGTTTGAGAGCTGTTCTCTAAATCACACATAACAAGTGATCTGGCTTTTCTGATCCGTACCACATCAAGGATTGTTATCACTGTGTTTCCTGTTCGACAATAACCCTTAAACTATCAGTGCACTAGAGCAGACTTTTTGAAAAGAGCTTTGAAACAGACTTTAAAAGTTCCATGTGTAAAACGCTGTCAGGATTTTAACAATGAAAACTAACAGGTACGTTATTTAAACAGCTGTAGCAACACGTGGGGCCGTGAGACACTAGATTCTTCTGTACCAGCAGCTGAGCGGAGGTCATTAATGCTGACAATCTCATCCATTTATAAAGGAGGGCGATGCTGCAATCGAACCTGCTTCCAGACGGTTTAGAAAATCCAGTGTGGTCTCTTGAGAAGAGTGACACTGTGTATGAGGCTCGAATCAAGCATTCAGGGAACACAACCAATCTGAGAGGCCATTTGAAAGTGTCCATATAGTGTGAGAAGTGTTGAATTTAAATCAAGGGAAGTAACGTTAAAACTTTACAATGCATTAGTAAGACCTCACCTAGAATATTGTGTTCAGTTCTGGTCACCTTGTTACAAAAAGGATATTGCTGCTCTAGAAAGAGTGCAAAGAAGAGCGACCAGAATTATCCCGGGTTTAAAAGGCATGTCATATGCAGACAGGCTAAAAGAATTGAATCTGTTCAGTCTTGAACAAAGAAGAGATCTGATTCAAGCATTCAAAATCCTAAAAGGTATGGACAATATCGACCCAGGGGACTTCTTTGACCTGAAAAAAGAAACAAGGACCAGGGTTCACAAATGGAAATTAGATAAAGGGGCGAGAATTGTGAGGGTCTGGAACCAACTCCCCAGTAACGTTGTTGAAGCTGACACTCTGGGATCCTTCAAGAAGCTGCTTGATGAGATTCTGGGATCAATAAGCTACTAACAACCAAACGAGCAAGATGGGCCGAATGGCCTCCTCTCGTTTGGAAACTTTTCTTGCACAGCCTGCACGAGAAACACAAAATCATTCAGAACTATGTGGAGTTCGCGCTGGCAAAGTGTTACCTGTGCATCCCAGAGAGCAGACTCTGCTGACAGTGTTCTCCACTGCTGGAGATGTAGGGACAGCACAGAGAAGTGCACTCAAACCAGGACATGGAGAACGCTTGGTGTGCATCCCAGAGAGCAGACTCTGCTGACAGAGTGTTCTCCACTGCTGGAGATGTGGGGACAGCACAGAGAAGTGCACTCAAACCAGGACATGGAGAACGCTTAGTGTGCATCCCAGAGAGCAGACTCTGCTGACAGAGTGTTCTCCACTGCTGGAGATGTAGGGACAGCACAGAGAAGTGCACTCAAACCAGGACATGGAGACCGCTTAGTGTTCCTCAAGAGAAAAAAAAACTACTTATCTGATTGCAGTAAAAGAAAACTGCCATTCACTACATGCAGCTCTCAGATTGTGCTTATGAAAATATGACAAATGTCAGATCAGGACTTCACTAACACTGAGCATGGGAGCTGCAGCATGCTGTCAGATCAGGACTTCACTAACACTGAGCATGGGAGCTGCAGCATGCTGTCAGATCAGGACTTCACTAACACTGAGCATGGGAGCTGCAGCGTGCTGTCAGATCGGGACTTCACTAACACTGAGCATGGGAGCTGCAGCATGCTGTCAGGTCAGGACTCCACTAACACTGAGCATGGGAGCTGCAGCATGCTGTCAGATCAGGACTCCACTAACACTGAGCATGGGAGCTGCAGCGTGCTGTCAGATCAGGACTCCACTAACACTGAGCATGGGAGCTGCAGCATGCTGTCAGATCAGGACTTCACTCACACTGAGCATGGGAGCTGCAGCGTGCTGTCAGATCAGGACTTCACTAACACTGAGCATGGGAGCTGCAGCATGCTGTCAGATCAGGACTCCACTAACACTGAGCATGGGAGCTGCAGCGTGCTGTCAGATCAGGACTCCACTAACACTGAGCATGGGAGCTGCAGCGTGCTGTCAGATCAGGACTCCACTAACACTGAGCATGGGAGCTGCAGCATGCTGTCAGATCAGGACTTCACTAACACTGATCATGGGAGCTGCAGCGTGCTGTCAGATCAGGACTTCACTAACACTGAGCATGGGAGGTGCAGCATGCTGTCAGATCAGGACTCCACTAACACTGAGCATGGGAGCTGCAGCGTGCTGTCAGATCAGGACTTCACTAACACTGAGCATGGGAGCTGCAGCGTGCTGTCAGATCAGGACTTCACTAACACTGAGCATGGGAGCTGCAGCATGCTGTCAGATCAGGACTCCACTAACACTGAGCATGGGAGCTGCAGCATGCTGTCAGATCAGGACTCCACTAACACTGAGCACGGGAGCTGCAGCATGCTGTCAGATCAGGACTTCAGTGTCTGAGAAAGTTGCTGTATTTTAAGCAGTTGAATATGATAGCAACCAACTTGCTCCTGAAGGGGCTCCAGCAACTGGATTTGGCAGAGGAGCCACTGGCTCCAAAGAGTGAACAGCCCTGATTTGGAATTTTCATTTAAATAAATTAATTTTGAAGAATAAACAGGAAACAAAAGCAAAACAGGTTGTGAAGCTTATTTGACCAAAAGTGCTTTACCAGTGTTATTGCAAACACGGGCACAAGCAAACGAGACGATTGTGTGATCTTTATAACCTAGAAGCATCAGCTGCATGTAACCAGATTCATGAATGTTTTCTCCACAAACAACCATCCCTTGTGCAAGACACACCGCGTTATAAACAAGTCAACTTGTATTCATGTAGGCAAACTTAGTTTTAACCGTTAAATTTTCAAGCACTGCATAACCCTTAACCTGTGAAAGCACGTTGGTGATGACGTCATCACGCAGCTCCACCGAGCGCTTTGAATCGATACTGTAGCTGGGATACCTATTCAATAAAAAAAAGTACTTCAATTCAACCCAAATAAGTCACAATAATACACAGCGCTCCCCCTCCTTTCCAGGGACCAAGCTTCACAGTACAGAGCTGAGAAATAACATGAAAAATGACAGAGCAACATATTCAACAAATGCTTTCCTAGAGCAGGACTGAGGCGTGCACTGACAGTGCGAGTCATAAACACACAGGCAGCGTTTCTCTCTGTATGTTTCTAATGCATGGCTGGTATTTGCACAGCGCGTACATTAGCCTCGCACAGAAGCGCATCGGTTCAGTGTTCAGGACTGTCGAGTCTGCAGCGGAGCGGAGCGCAGCCTCACACCGGAAACAACAAGGACGGCTTGTTTGTTTACGTGGCGGCGGCGCGCGCGAACGCAAACTCTCCCGCGCAGCACGGAGGGCTCGAGCGGTTACGCGTTTTTAAAAATGTTTAAATGTTTGATATTAATTGACCGGAATTGATTTTTTAAGTTTTGTTTTTTTTGTTTTTTTAGTTTTTCCAGCGGCTGCCCTCTCGGTGGGCCTGCGTGTGTGTGAGATACAATTATTATCATCATCCACGGGAACAAAACGACCCGCTTTCTGAAAATATTATTACACGAAACAAACTGTGTTCAGTAGAACTGATCAAATGTAAGAGTCTGTACCGGTTAACAAATGTAATAAAATGAATTTATATTTAAAATCTTACTCGTTAATTCAGCCTCTCCGGCCTCCTCTCTCTCCTTCAGGGAAGAATATTGTGAGGGACCGAAGCGAAACCAAACCCGCCCCCTCTCTCGCCTGCCATTGGCTGCGGGGTCATTCCGAACCGAGGAGTCCTCCGGTGATTGGACGCGCTGGGACTCTCCTAACCAATAGGGGATCAGCTCTGTGGCAGTTTACCGTATAATCAAGAAAACAGACGCATTTTTATACTCGATTAACTTTCAGTGTTTATTAATAATTATAATTATAATAATAATAATAATAATAATAATAATAATAATAATAATAATAATAATATCGGTGGTGATACATGAAAACATGAGATTATTTTATTTAAAACAAGCACACAGATTATAGTTGTATTAATTATATAAAACATTAATAAAGGTTAGCAGCTGATCTGTCAGTTAAAAAATGACAAGTTATAAATCAAGGTATCAGAATTATAAGTACAGCAGGAATCAAACACTGAAACACATATTTTCATGAGCACGCTGTCTTCAGTGTGTTTCCGTACACGCACACGCAGGATTCACGCACATTACACACAGTGACGGGGTGAAGCAGCGTCTGTTGTGTGGGTTCGAATGAAGACGCCATTTTTATTATTATTATTATTATTATTATTATTATTATTATTATTATTATTTATTTCTTAGCAGACGTCCTTATCCAGGGCGGCTTACAATTGTTACAAGATATCACATTATTTTTACATACAATTACCCATTTATACAGTTGGGTTTTTACTGGAGCAATCTAGGTAAAGTACCTTGCTCAAGGGTACAGCAGCAGTGTCCCCCACCTGGGATTGAACCCACGACCCTCCGGTCAAGAGTCCAGAGCCCTAACCACTACTCTACACTGCTGCCCCAAACATTTTTGTTTCAACAAGTTCAGTTGGGAAGCAGCTTCAATTGCATTTAGTATGAAGCTGTAATCTAGAGTTACTTCAGAACTTGTAGATAAACTCAATCAATGTTTCAATGGTTCTGACGTGCAGTGAAAGTCTTATCTGGTTTCAATTGTTCAGAGTAGAATCGCTTGTGTTTTTAATCTCACAAAGTGTTACTCTGAGTTCAATGTTTTTACTTCTGGTTTGCATGTAGATTTTTCTACACAAACACAGTATTTTACTCTCAAAGTCTTTGAATCGTAACACTTATTCTGGAGACGTGGTCCTTGTTGGAATGCAGTTGTCTTCTTTGTAACATGTGGAGTTGCAGGATGTAGCGGCGAGGAGTCTTCTTCAGGATGAAGATACGTACGATGCTTGGATGGGTCCCCATTGCAAGCGAAGGCTCAATGGTTACTTCATGGCGAGATGAGTCTGAATCCAAGAGAACTAGTTCATGCATGTTTTGATTTAAATATAGCGCCCAAAGAGGAGTTTACTTTGGAGATCCAATGACTTCCGGGTAAAACAGGAAGCGAATCCCTGACCGAAATCAGTCCTTTCATTGGCTTACAAAGTTTGAAGGACGCTTCATTAACACAGGGAGCGACCCTCCTCCATAGAGAGAGAGAGAGAGAGAGAGAGAACAGGATTCGAAATATGTATAGAACAAAACTTCATTTTCTGCTAGCTAGTTATATTGATCACAGAAGGATAAAAATGTCAGTTTCATTCACTTATGTTTCAGGATAACAATTCATTTCATGGGTTGAAAGTCATGGCGCCTTGTATCCACCAGGTGTCGCAATTCTTAACCCTTCATAGGAAGTTGTATCCTGGCTTTCAGACAAACTTTCTTAATTAACAGATAAGAATCAGTTCTGTTTGTTTAGATCAGACTGGCAGGTAATCTGAACTGAAACCAATTTAAATCTTTACGACCCTCTGTTGCTAATATCCAGTCCTTTGAAGCAGCTCTCGAATGTTATGGGAGAAGGTTGGGGGAAGACACACTTAATTAACATCACAGCATCTTAAGCCTCATAGTTTAAGATTTGAAATGTCATTTTTACAAAGTACATTCAATTACAACTATGAATTTCTCCCACGGTGTATATGTTGAATATACACCTCGGCCACTGACTCACTGTGTGACCCTGAGCAAGTCACTTCACCTCCTTGTGCTCCGTCTTTCGGGTGAGACGTAGTTGTAAGTGACTCTGCAGCTGATGCATAGTTCACACACCCTAGTCTCTGTAAGTCGCCTTGGATAAAGGCGTCTGCTAAATAAACTAATAATAATAATAATAATACAGAGTTCTCAGGGGTTGGAGGCACTCGGCTTCACCTCGTATCACACAACGCTCCGAGGCGTCTGTATATTCAACGGATTGCATACTAAGAATGTACTTTATAATGTAACGGCTTCAGAGCACTGTGTTTAATATTGATGGATCTGTATCATCTGTAGACATTCACCAGAGATCTCACAGATTCTATATTACGCTGCTGTTTAAAACGACTGGAATTTCTGAGCGCGGGTTAAACTTTTCTCACATTTATGACACGGATGCGGTTTCTCTTCCAGTGTGGATTCTTTGATGAAGTTTCAGATTTTCTAAACGTCTGAAACTCCTCCCACAGTCAGCACAGATATGTGGTTTCTCTCCTGTGTGAATTAACTGGTGGGTTTTAAGGTTAGGTAACCGAGTGAAACGTTTCCCACATTTACTACACAGATATGGTTTCTCTCCTGTGTGGATTCGCTGGTGAAGTTTCAGGTATTGTAAATGATTGAAACTCTTCCCACAGTCAGAACAGACATATGGTTTTTGTCCTGTGTGGATTCGCTGGTGTGTTTTCAAGTTGCCTGACTGTATGAAACTCTTCCCACAGTCAGCACAGACATATGGTTTCTCTCCAGTGTGGATTCGCTGGTGACATTTCAGGTTTTGTAACTTATTGAAACTCTTCCCACAGTCAGCACAGACATGTGGTTTCTCTCCAGTGTGGATTCTCTGGTGTGTTTTCAAGGTGGCAGAGTGACTGAATCTCTTCCCACAGTCAGCACAGACATGCGGTTTCTCTCCAGTGTGGATTCTCTGGTGATATTTCAGTTTTTGTGACCATCTGAAACTCTTCCCACAGTCAGCACAGACATATAGTTTCTCTCCAGTGTGGGTTCGCTGGTGAAGTTTCAGGTTTTGTAACTGACTGAAACTCTTCCCACAGTCAGCACAGACATATGGTTTCTCTCCAGTGTGGATTCGCTGGTGTTTTTTCAAGTCGCCTGACAGTCTGAAACTCTTGCCACAGTCAGCACAGACATATGGTTTCTCTCCAGTGTGGATTCGCTGGTGTGTTTTCAAGTTGCCTGACCGACTAAAACTCTTCCCACAGTCAGCACAGACATATGGTTTCTCTCTTGTGTGGATTCGCTGGTGATATTTCAGTCCTTGTGACCATCTGAAACTCTTTCCACAGTCAGCACAGACATATGGTATCTCTCTTGTGTGGATTCGCTGGTGATATTTCAGTCCTTGTGACCATCTGAAACTCTTTCCACAGTCAGCGCAGACATGTGGTTTCTCTCCAGTGTGGATTCGCTGGTGAAGTTTCAGGTTTTGTAACTGACTGAATCTCTTTCCACATTCTGTACAGGACAGAGAGCCCTGCAAGCTGCTTGTTTTAAAATGGTTACCCTCCTCTTCAACATGGACAGGGTCTAGTTCAGGAGGCTCCATCTCTGAATCCTGCCTTTCACAAGCATAACCCAGCTGTACCTTCAGAACTCGCAGGTGGTGTTTCACGGTGCTGTGGTGTCTGAAATCTGCCCCGCATTCATGACAGTTAGAATGATGAGACTCCTCTTTAACATAGACTGATTCTAGTACTGGACTCTCCTCTTTAATATGGACTGATTCTAGTACAGAACTCTCCTCTTTAATATGGACTGATTCTAGTACAGGACTCTCCTCTTTAATATGGACTGATTCTAGTACTGGACTCTCCTCTTTAATATGGACTGATTCTAGTACAGGTCTCTCCTCTTTAATATGGACTGATTCTAGAGCAAGACTCTCCTCTTTAATATGGACTGATTCTAGTACAGGACTCTCCTCTTTAATATGGACTGATTCTAGTACAGGGCTCTCCTCTTTAATATGGATTGATTCTAGTTCAGGACTCTCCTCTTTAACATGGACAGGCTCCATCGTTGAATCTTCTCTTTCACAAGGATAATCCAGTTTTGTCTTCTCAACAAATTTCCTAAAAAACAACAAAAAAACACACACAATACAATCTGTTACACTCCCTGTGTTAAATTCTAAGAAGTCATCTCACCAGCACCTTCGTAAACGCTCACACAGAGCGATCGATCACCTGTTTGCACCTCGTCACTGAGCGACTCGCTGTACTGTGTGCTGAGAGACTGACACTGACAGCACCAGACGGGGCGACAGAGGAAAACATTCTCTCAGCCGTGTCACCATGACGACCGTGAAGCTCCGCCTCAAACTAACAGCGACGACACAAATAAAATGTTGATTTTATTGTACGTTTCATGTGTTGCTATTGCCTGGCTATGAATTACTATCTACAGTAATTAACGTACTCGCGTACACACGCAGTCTTCACTAAAGTCCCCATTTAAAGACAGTACGTTTCACTGCGGCCCTCGGGATGAAATTGTTAGCTAGGTGGCTATTTTTCATTTTAATTAGCAGTGGGAGGAAACCGCTTCAGCAAAATCGTTTTTTAGGGCAGAATGTGGAGTAGTGGTCAGGGCTCTGGACTCTTGATCGGAGGGTCGTGGGTTCAGTCCCAGGTGGGGGACACTGCTGCTGTACCCTTGAGCAAGGTACTTTACCTAGATTGCTCCAGTAAAAAACCCAACTGTATAAATGTGTAATTGTATGTAAAAAATAATCTGATATCTTGTAAGAATTGCAAGTCGTCCTGGATAAGAGCGTCTGCTAAGAAATAAATAATAATAATAATAATAGTAATAATAATAATAATAATAATAATACAGGACTGTCGAGTCTGCAGCGGAGCGGAGCGCAGCCTCACACCGGAAACAACAAGGACGGCTTGTTTGTTTACGTGGGGGCGGCGCGCGCGAACGCAAACGCTCCCGCGCGGCGCGGAGGGCTCGAGCGGTTACGCGTTTTTAAAAATGTTTAAATGTTTGATATTAATTGACCGGAATTGATTTTTTAAGTTTTGTTGTTTTTTTTTTTTTTAGTTTTTCCAGCGGCTGCCCTCTCGGTGGGCCTGCGTGTGTGTGAGATACAATTATTATCATCATCCACGGGAACAAAACGACCCGCTTTCTGAAAATATTATTACACGAAACAAACTGTGTTCAGTAGAACTGATCAAATGTAAGAGTCTGTACCGGTTAACAAATGTAATAAAATGAATTTATATTTAAAATCTTACTCGTTAATTCAGCCTCTCCGGCCTCCTCTCTCTCCTTCAGGGAAGAATATTGTGAGGGACCGAAGCGAAAACAAACCCGCCCCCTCTCTCGCCTGCCATTGGCTGCGGGGTCATTCTGAACCGAGGAGTCCTCCGGTGATTGGACGGACTGGGGCTCTCCTAACCAATAGGGAATCAGCTCTGTGGCAGTTTACCGTATAATCAAGAAGACAGGCGCATTTTTATACTCGAGTACCGTTAATTTTATTAACAATGTTACTAATAATATATGCGGTGATGTATGAAAGCAGGAGATTAATGCATGTATTTAAAACAAGCACACAGATAAGAGTTTTATTAATTATATCAAAACATGGATAAAAGTTACCAGCTGATCAGCCAGTTAATAAAATGACAGGGAAATGTTGGTTCATTTATAGAATATCCGGTTCATTTATAAAGTGACAAACGGCTAATAATACCTGTATCACTTCATGTATAATACAAACACATGAGCTAATACACTCATTTAAATGCGAGGATTACCTTTCTAGATACCAGAGACTGAATCATCTCTCTCCCTTTGAAATGAATGGCTAAACCTCTCCCTGCTATTCTCACGTCTCCCAGTAGATGGCGCCAGTCCTCCACGCAAGTACTGGCTGCTGGAAAACGACACAGCGCCGGTGTAACAGATCTGTGTGCAGTTTCACAGTCAATACGATTGCATGGGTGCGTGTTTAATACATTGTTCCACTAGACTTCAGTTTAACAGTATTTTTGTTTCAGTCTAATCAATCGTGGGAAATCACTGAATCTACAATTGGATAAGAGCCTCTACAGAAACTACAATATTATTCCTGAGTGAATGTTTGCTACATTCTACCAGAGTTCAGCTTTCTGTGCAGAACTAGTTCATCAGAAACTAGATTGATGACTTTCCAGTTAGTTTACATTCCCCATTCTAGTTCCAGGCAGGCAGAACATTGCTTAAATTACTGGCTTTATTGTATTCTAAACTCTTTTCAGAATGTAGTAAACTAACACAGACACCAAGAAGAAGAGATTATATTGTAGTGTCAAACTGAACAGGATTGTGTGTATGGCAGGTGTTCCTAATGTTTTGGCCAGCTCTTTTGCACAGTGCTGTATTGTGTGTATTTGCATGCTGTGTGTGTATGGCAGGTGTTCCTAATGTTTTGGCCAGCTCTTTTGCACAGTGCTGTATTGTGTGTATTTGCATGCTGTGTGTGTATGGCAGGTGTTCCTAATGTTTTGGCCAGCTCTTTTGCACAGCGCTGTATTGTGTGTATTTGCATGCTGGGTGTGTGTATGGCAGGTGTTCCTAATGTTTTGGCCAGCTCTTTTGCACAGTGCTGTATTGTGTGTATTTGCATGCTGTGTGTGTATGGCAGGTGTTCCTAATGTTTTGGCCAGCTCTTTTGCACAGTGCTGTATTGTGTGTATTTGCATGCTGTGTGTGTATGGCAGGTGTTCCTAATGTTTTGGCCAGCTCTTTTGCACAGTGCTGTATTGTGTGTATTTGCATGCTGTGTGTGTGTATGGCAGGTGTTCCTAATGTTTTGGCCAGCTCTTTTGCACAGTGCTGTATTGTGTGTATTTGCATGCTGTGTGTGTATGGCAGGTGTTCCTAATGTTTTGGCCAGCTCTTTTGCACAGTGCTGTATTGTGTGTATTTGCATGCTGTGTGTGTATGGCAGGTGTTCCTAATGTTTTGGCCAGCTCTTTTGCACAGTGCTGTATTGTGTGTATTTGTATTCGCAATGTGCGTCATTAACACAGGAAGCGACCCTCCTCCATAGAGAGAGAGAGAGAGAGAGAGAGAGAGAGAGAGAGAGAGAGAGAGAGAGAGAGAACAGGATTCGAAACATGTATAGAACACAATATAGTTATATTGATCACAAAAGGATAAAAATGTCAGTTTCATTCACTTATGTTTCAGGATAACAATTCATTTCATGGGTTGAAAGTCATGGCGCCTCGTATCCACCAGATGTCGCAATTCTTAACCCTTTATAGGAAGTTGTATCCTGGCTTTCAGACAGACTTTCTTAATTAACAGATAAGAATCAGCTCTGTTTGTTTAGACCAGACTGGCAGGTAATCTGAACTGAAACCATTTCAAATCTTTACGACCCTCTGTTACTAATATCCAGTCCTTTGAAGCAGATCTCGAGTGTTATGGGAGAAGGTTGGGTGAGAGGGTTTCTCTGCTGTGTGGATTCGCTGGTGCCTCTCAAGCTGTATATCCATCTGAAACTCCTCCCACAGTCACCACCGACATTTTGGTTTCCCTTCTGTGTGAATTCTCTGGTGAAGTTTCAGGCTTTGTAAATCTCTGAGACTCCTCCCACAGTCAGCACAGGTATACGGTTTCTCTTCCAGAGTGGATTCGCTGGTGAAGTTTCAGGTTTTGTAAACGTGTGAAACTCTTCCCGCAGTCACCACAGATGTGTAGTTTCTCTCCAGTGTGGGTTCGCTCGTGTCTTTTCAATGTGCTTGACCAGCTGAATCTCTTCCCACAGTCACCACAGACATATCGTTTCTCTCCAGTGTGGATTCGCTGGTGAAGTTTCAGGCTTTGTAAATCTCTGAAACTCTTCCCACAGTCAGCACAGACATGCGGTTTCTCTCCAGTGTGGATTCGCTGGTGAAGTTGCAGGTTTTGTAACTGACTGAAACTGTTCCCACAGTCACCACAGATGTGTAGTTTCTCTCCAGTGTGGGTTTGCTGGTGACGTTTCAGGCTCTGCGACTGCGTGAAACTCTTCCCACACTCTGCACAGGTATACGGTTTCTCTCCAGTGTGGATTCGCTGGTGTATTTGGAAGTCCCTTGGCTCTCTGAAACTCTTCCCACAGTCATCACAGTGATGTGGCTTCTCGCCTGTGTGGATTCTCTGATGTCTTTTCAAAGTCCCTGACTGACTGAAACTCTTCCCACAGTCACCACAGATAAGAGAGTCCTGAAAGCTGCTTAAGGGGTTAGAATTGAGAATAACCCTTTTAATACAGATTGATTCTAGTTCAGGACTCTCCTCTTTAATATGGACTGATTCTAGTACAGGACTCTCCTCTTTAATATGGACTGAGTCTAGTACAGGACTCTCCTCTTTAATATGGACTGAGTCTAGTTCAGGACTCTCCTCTTTAATATGGACTGATTCTAGTACAGGTCTCTCCTCTTTAATATGGACTGAGTCTAGTACAGGTCTCTCCTGTTTAATATGGACAGGCTCCATCGTTGAATCTTCTGTTTCACAAGGATAATCCAGTTTTGTCTTCTCAACAAATTCCCTAAAAAACAACAAAAAAACACACACAATACAATCTGTTACACTCCCTGTGTTAAATTCTAAGAAGTTGTCTCAGCAGCACCTTCGTAAACGCTCACACAGAGCGATCGATCACCTGTTTGCACCTCGTCACTGAGCGACTCGCTGTACTGTGTGCTGAGAGACTGGCACTGACAGCACCAGACGGGGCGACAGAGGAAAACATTCTCTCAGCCGTGTCACCATGACGACCGTAAAGCTCCGCCTCAAACTGACAGCGACGACACAAATACAATGTTGATTTTATTGTACATCACGTGTGTTGCTATTGCCTGGCTATGAATTACTATCTACAGAGGAAACCGCTTCAGCAAAATTGTTTTTTAGGGCAGCAGTGTGGAGTAGCGGTTAGGGCTCTGGACTCTTGACCGGAGGGTCGTGGGTTCAATCCCAGGTGGGGGACACTGCTGCTGTACCCTTGAGCAAGGTACTTTACCTAGATTGCTCCAGTAAAAAAACAACTGTATAAATGGGGAATTGTATGTGAAAAATAATGTGTTATCTTCTAACAATTGTAAGTCGCCCTGGATAAGGGCGTCTGCTAATAAATACATAATTATAATAATAATAATAATAATACAGGACTGTCGAGTCTGCAGCGGAGCGGAGCGCAGCCTCACACCGGAAATCAAAAGGACGGCTTGTTTGTTTACGTGGCGGCGGCGCGCGCGAACGCAAACGCTCCCGCGCGGCGCGGAGGGCTCGAGCGGTTACGCGTTTTTAAAAATGTTTAAATGTTTGATATTAATTGACCGGAATTGATTTTTTAAGTTTTGTTGTTTTAGTTTTTTTTTTTTTTTTCCAGCGGCTGCCCTCTCGGTGGGCCTGCGTGTGTGTGAGATACAATTATTATCATCATCCACGACGAACAAAACGACCCGCTTTCTGAAAATATTATTACACGAAACAAACTGTGTTCAGTAGAACTGATCAAATGTAAGAGTCTGTACCGGTTAACAAATGTAATAAAATGAATTTATATTTAAAATCTTACTCGTTAATTCAGCCTCTCCAGCCTCCTCTCTCTCCTTCAGGGAAGAATATTGTGAGGAACCGAAGCGAAAACAAACCCGCCCCCTCTCTCGCCTGCCATTGGCTGCGGGGTCATTCTGAACCGAGGAGTCCTCCGGTGATTGGACGATCTGGGGTTCTCCTAACCAATAGGGGATCAGCTCTTTGGCATTTTACCGTATAATCAAGAAAACAGGAGCATTTTTATACTCGAGTACCGTTAAATGTATTAATAATGCTACTAATAATACATGCGGTGATGTATGAAAGCAGGAGATTAATGCATGTATTTAAAACAAGCACACAGATAAGAGTTTTATTAATTATATAATAAAAATGATTAAAGGTTACCATCTGATCAGCCAGTTAATAAAATGACAAGGAAATGTTGGTTCATTTATAGAATAGCAGGTTCATTTATAAAGTTACAAACGGCTAATAATACCTTGTATCACTGTCATGTATAATACAAACACATGAGCTAATACACTCATTTAAATGCGAGGATTAACTTTCCAGATACCAGAGACTGAATAATCTCTCTCCCATTGAAATGAATGACAAACCTCTCCCTGCTATTCTCACGTCTCCCAGTAGATGGCGCCAGGCCTCCACGCAATTACTGGCTGCAGGAAAACGACACAGCGCCGGTGTAAGAAATCTGTGTGCAGTTTCACAGTCAATACGATTGCATGGCTGCATGTTTAATACATTGTTCCACTAGACTTCAGTTTAACAGTATTTTTGCTTCAGTCTAATCAATCGTGGGAAATCACTGAATCTACAATTGGATAAGAGCTTCTACAGAAACTACAATATTATTCCTGAGTGAATGTTTGCTACATTCTACCAGAGTTCAGCTTTCTGTGCAGAACTAGTTCATCAGAAACTAGATTGATGACTTTCCAGTTAGTTTACATTCCCCATTCTAGTTCCAGGCAAGCAGAACATTGCTTAAATTACTGACTTTATTGTATTCTAAACTCTGGAAGAATGTAGCAAACTAACACAGACACCAAGAAGAAATGATTATATTGTAGTGTCAAACTGAACAGGACTGTGTGTATGGCAGGTGTTCCTAATGTTTTGGCCAGCTCTTTTGCACAGTGCTGTATTGTGTATATTTGCATGCTGTGTGTGTATGGCAGGTGTTCCTACTGTTTTGGCCAGCTCTTTTGCACAGTGCTGTATTGTGTGTATTTGCATGCTGTGTGTGTATGGCAGGTGTTCCTAATGTTTTGGCCAGCTCTTTTGCACAGTGCTGTATTGTGTATATTTGCATGCTGTGTGTGTATGGCAGGTGTTCCTAATGTTTTGGCCAGCTCTTTTGCACAGTGCTGTATTGTGTGTATTTGCATGCTGTGTGTGTATGGCAGGTGTTCCTAATGTTTTGGCCAGCTCTTTTGCACAGTGCTGTATTGTGTGTATTTGCATGCTGTGTGTGTATGGCAGGTGTTCCTAATGTTTTGGCCAGCTCTTTTGCACAGTGCTGTATTGTGTGTATTTGCATGCTGTGTGTGTATGGCAGGTGTTCCTAATGTTTTGGCCAGCTCTTTTGCACAGTGCTGTATTGTGTGTATTTGCATGCTGTGTGTGTATGGCAGGTGTTCCTAATGTTTTGGCCAGCTCTTTTGCACAGTGCTGTATTGTGTGTATTTGCATGCTGTGTGTGTATGGCAGGTGTTCCTAATGTTTTGGCCAGCTCTTTTGCACAGCGCTGTATTGTGTGTATTTGCATGCTGTGTGTGTATGGCAGGTGTTCCTAATGTTTTGGCCAGCTCTTTTGCACAGTGCTGTATTGTGTGTATTTGCATGCTGTGTGTGTATGGCAGGTGTTCCTAATGTTTTGGCCAGCTCTTTTGCACAGCGCTGTATTGTGTGTATTTGCATGCTGTGTGTGTATGGCAGGTGTTCCTAATGTTTTGGCCAGCTCTTTTGCACAGCGCTGTATTGTGTGTATTTGCATGCTGTGTGTGTATGGCAGGTGTTCCTAATGTTTTGGCCAGCTCTTTTGCACAGCGCTGTATTGTGTGTATTTGCATGCTGTGTGTGTATGGCAGGTGTTCCTAATGTTTTGGCCAGCTCTTTTGCACAGTGCTGTATTGTGTGTATTTGCATGCTGTGTGTGTATGGCAGGTGTTCCTAATGTTTTGGCCAGCTCTTTTGCACAGTGCTGTATTGTGTGTATTTGCATGCTGTGTGTGTATGGCAGGTGTTCCTAATGTTTTGGCCAGCTCTTTTGCACAGTGCTGTATTGTGTGTATTTGCATGCTGTGTGTGTATGGCAGGTGTTCCTAATGTTTTGGCCAGCTCTTTTGCACAGCGCTGTATTGTGTGTATTTGCATGCTATGTGTGTATGGCAGGTGTTCCTAATGTTTTGGCCAGCTCTTTTGCACAGTGCTGTATTGTGTGTATTTGCATGCTGTGTGTGTATGGCAGGTGTTCCTAATGTTTTGGCCAGCTCTTTTGCACAGTGCTGTATAGTGTGTATTTGCATGCTGTGTGTGTATGGCAGGTGTTCCTAATATTTTGGGCAGCTCTTTTGCACAGCGCTGTATTGTGTGTATTAGCATGCTGTGTGTGTATGGCAGGTGTTCCTAATGTTTTGGCCAGCTCTTTTGCACAGTGCTGTATTGTGTGTATTTGCATGCTGTGTGTGTATGGCAGGTGTTCCTAATGTTTTGGCCAGCTCTTTTGCACAGCGCTGTATTGTGTGTATTTGTATTCGCAATGTGCGTCATTAACACAGGAAGCGACCCTCCTCCATAGAGAGAGAGAGAGAGAGAGAGAGAGAGAGAGAGAGAGAGAGAGAGAGAGAGAGAGAGAACAGGATTCGAAACATGTATAGAACACAATATAGTTATATTGATCACAAAAGGATAAAAATGTCAGTTTCATTCACTTATGTTTCAGGATAACAATTCATTTCATGGGTTGAAAGTCATGGCGCCTCGTATCCACCAGATGTCGCAATTCTTAACCCTTTATAGGAAGTTGTATCCTGGCTTTCAGACAGACTTTCTTAATTAACAGATAAGAATCAGCTCTGTTTGTTTAGACCAGACTGGCAGGTAATCTGAACTGAAACCAATTTAAATCTTTACGACCCTCTGTTACTAATATCCAGTCCTTTGAAGCAGATCTCAAGTGTTATGGGAGAAGGTTGGGTGAGAGGGTTTCTCTGCTGTGTGGATTCGCTGGTGCCTCTCAAGCTGTATATCCATCTGAAACTCCTCCCACAGTCACCACCGACATTTTGGTTTCCCTTCTGTGTGAATTCTCTGGTGAAGTTTCAGGCTTTGTAAATCTCTGAGACTCCTCCCACAGTCAGCACAGGTATACGGTTTCTCTTCCAGAGTGGATTCGCTGGTGAAGTTTCAGGCTTTGTAAATCTCTGAGACTCCTCCCACAGTCAGCACAGGTATACGGTTTCTCTTCCAGTGTGGATTCGCTGGTGAAGTTTCAGGCTTTGTAAATCTCTGAGACTCCTCCCACAGTCAGCACAGGTATACGGTTTCTCTTCCAGAGTGGATTCGCTGGTGAAGTTTCAGGTTTTGTAAACGTGTGAAACTCTTCCCGCAGTCGGCACAGACATTCGGCTTCTCTCCTGTGTGGATTCGCTCGTGTCTTTTCAATGTGCTTGACCAGCTGAATCTCTTCCCACAGTCACCACAGACATATCGTTTCTCTCCAGTGTGGATTCGCTGGTGAAGTTTCAGGCTTTGTAAATCTCTGAAGCTCTTCCCACAGTCAGCACAGACATGCGGTTTCTCTCCAGTGTGGATTCGCTGGTGAAGTTGCAGGTTTTGTAACTGACTGAAACTGTTCCCACAGTCACCACAGATGTGTAGTTTCTCTCCAGTGTGGGTTTGCTGGTGACGTTTCAGGCTTTGCGACTGCGTGAAACTCTTCCCACACTCTGCACAGGTATACGGTTTCTCTCCAGTGTGGATTCGCTGGTGTATTTGGAAGTCCCTTGGCTCTCTGAAACTCTTCCCACAGTCATCACAGTGATGTGGCTTCTCGCCTGTGTGGATTCTCTGATGTCTTTTCAAAGTGCCTGACTGACTGAAACACTTCCCACAGTCACCACAGGTAAGAGAGTCCTGAAAGCTGCTTAAGGGGTTAGAATTGAGAATAACCCTTTTAATACAGGCTGATTCTAGGTCAGGACTCTCCTCTTTAATATGGGCTGATTCCAGTACAGGACTCTCCTCTTTAATATGGACTGATTCTAGTTCAGGACTCTCCTCTTTAATATGGACTGATTCCAGTACAGGACTCTCCTCTTTAATATGGACTGATTCTAGTTCAGGACTCTCCTCTTTAATATGGACAGGCTCCATCGTTGAATCTTCTGTTTCACAAGGATAATCCAGTTTTGTCTTCTCAACAAATTTCCTAAAAAACAAGAAAAAACACACATAATACAATCTGTTATACTCCCTGTGTTAAATTCTAAGAAGTCATCTCACCAGCGCCTTCGTAAACGCTCACACAGAGCGATCGATCACCTGTTTGCACCTCGTCACTGAGCGACTCGCTGTACTGTGTGCTGAGAGACTGACACTGACAGCACCAGACGGGGCGACAGAGGAAAACATTCTCTCAGCCGTGTCACCATGACGACCGTGAAGCTCGGTGGCTTTTTTATTTTTAATTAGCAGTGGGAGAAAACCGCTTCAGCAAAATTGTTTTTTAGGGCAGCATGTGGAGTAGTGGTCAGGGCTCTGGACTCGGTGTGGAGTAGTGGTCAGGGCTCTGGACTCGGTTTGGAGTAGTGGTCAGGGCTCTGGACTCGGTGTGGAGTAGTGGTCAGGGCTCTGGACTCGGTGTGGAGTAGTGGTCAGGGCTCTGGACTCGGTGTGGAGTAGTGGTCAGGGCTCTGGACTCGGTGTGGAGTAGTGGTCAGGGCTCTGGACTCAGTGTGGAGTAGTGGTCAGGGCTCTGGACTCTTGACCGGAGGGTCGTGGGTTCAATCCCAGGTGGGGGGACACTGCTGCTGTACCCTTGAGCAAGGTACTTTACCTAGATTGCTCCAGTAAAAACCCAACTGTATAAATGGGGAATTGTATGTAAAAATAATGTGATATCTTGTAACAATTGTAAGTCGCCCTGGATAAGGGCGACTGCTAAGAAATACATAATAATAATAATAATAATAATAATAATAATAATAATAATAATTCAGGACTGTCGAGTCTGCAGCGGAGCGGAGCGCAGCCTCACACCGGAAATCAAAAGGACGGCTTGTTTGTTTACGTGGCGGCGGCGCGCGCGAACGCAAACGCTCCCGCGCGGCGCGGAGGGCTCGAGCGGTTACGCGTTTTTAAAAATGTTTAAATGTTTGATATTAATTGACCGGAATTGATTTTTTAAGTTTTGTTTTTTTAGTTTTTTTTAGTTTTTTCCAGCGGCTGCCCTCTCGGTGGGCCTGCGTGTGTGTGAGATACAATTATTATCATCATCCACGGGAACAAAACGACCCGCTTTCTGAAAATATTATTACACGAAACAAACTGTGTTCAGTAGAACTGATCAAATGTAAGAGTCTGTACCGGTTAACAAATGTAATAAAATGAATTTATATTTAAAATCTTACTCGTTAATTCAGCCTCTCCGGCCTCCTCTCTCTCCTTCAGGGAAGAATATTGTGAGGGACCGAAGCGAAAACAAACCCGCCCCCTCTCTCGCCTGCCATTGGCTGCGGAGTCATTCCGAACCGGGGAGTCCTCCGGTGATTGGACGCGCTGGGACTCTCCAAACCAATAGGGGATCAGCTCTTTGGCATTTTACCGTATAATCAAGAAAACAGGAGCATTTTTATACTCGAGTACCGTTAAATGTATTAATAATGCTACTAATAATACATGCGGTGATGTATGAAAGCAGGAGATTAATGCATGTATTTAAAACAAGCACACAGATAATAGTTTTATTAATTATATAATAAAAATGATTAAAAGTTACCAGCTGATCAGCCAGTTAATAAAATGACAAGGAAATGTTGGTTCATTTATAGAATAGCAGGTTCATTTATAAAGTTACAAACCTTAATACCTTGTATCACTGTCATGTATAATACAAACACATGAGCTAATACACTCATTTAAATGCGATTATTAACTTTCCAGATACCAGAGACTGAATCATCTCTCTCCCATTGAAATGAATGACAAACCTCTCCCCGGTATTCTCACGTCTCCCAGTAGATGGCGCCAGTCCTCCACGCAAGTACTGGCTGCTGGAAAACGACACAGCGCCGGTGTAACACATCTGTGTGCAGTTTCACAGTCAATACGATTGCATGGCTGCGTGTTTAATACATTGTTCCACTAGACTTCAGTTTAACAGTATTTTTGTTTCAGTCTAATCAATCGTGGGAAATCACTGAATCTACAATTGGATAAGAGCTTCTACAGAAACTACAATATTATTCCTGAGTGAATGTTTGCTTCATTCTACCAGAGTTCAGCTTTCTGTGCAGAACTAGTTCATCAGAAACTAGATTGATGACTTTCCAGTTAGTTTACATTCCCCATTCTAGTTCCAGGCAGGCAGAACATTGCTTAAATTACTGGCTTTATTGTATTCTAAACTCTTTTCAGAATGTAGTAAACTAACACAGACACCAAGAAGAAGGGGTTATATTGTAGCGTCAAACTGAACAGGACTGTGTGTATGGCAGGTGTTCCTAATGTTTTGGCCAGCTCTTTTGCACAGTGCTGTATTGTGTGTATTTGCATGCTGTGTGTGTATGGCAGGTGTTCCTAATGTTTTGGCCAGCTCTTTTGCACAGTGCTGTATTGTGTGTATTTGCATGCTGTGTGTGTATGGCAGGTGTTCCTAATGTTTTGGCCAGCTCTTTTGCACAGTGCTGTATTGTGTGTATTTGCATGCTGTGTGTGTATGGCAGGTGTTCCTAATGTTTTGGCCAGCTCTTTTGCACAGCGCTGTATTGTGTGTATTTGCATGCTATGTGTGTATGGCAGGTGTTCCTAATGTTTTGGCCAGCTCTTTTGCACAGCGCTGTATTGTGTGTATTTGCATGCTGTGTGTGTATGGCAGGTGTTCCTAATGTTTTGGCCAGCTCTTTTGCACAGCGCTGTATTGTGTGTATTTGCATGCTGTGTGTGTATGGCAGGTGTTCCTAATGTTTTGGCCAGCTCTTTTGCACAGCGCTGTATTGTGTGTATTTGCATGCTGTGTGTGTATGGCAGGTGTTCCTAATGTTTTGGCCAGCTCTTTTGCACAGTGCTGTATTGTGTGTATTTGCATGCTGTGTGTGTATGGCAGGTGTTCCTAATGTTTTGGCCAGCTCTTTTGCACAGTGCTGTATTGTGTGTATTTGCATGCTGTGTGTGTATGGCAGGTGTACCGCCCTGTCTCTCTACACTACAGGTTAACGCTGCAGCCTGTAAGGTTTGTGGATTCAGGTAAACATGGAATTAACTACTGTGTTGCTCTATAAGGATGAGACCAGACCATGTTTCAAATCTGAACAACGTTTACCATTTATTAGTTTCAAATCCCCACATTCCGTTCTGCATTGAACTCTATTGTTTAGATGCTTTCCTGTTCTTTGATGCAGATGTGATGCATTGATATTTACTGAAGCAACTCCTTCTCTTTCATATACTGAGTTTACGTGTCACTGGAAGTTAAATACAACCTTTAAAAACTCAAGCATAACGTTACAATAGAACTAAAAAGAAACTTATTAATAAAACGAGGCCCACGTCCCACACAAAACACACTGGCAGAGTCTTCTGGTCTCTTCAGACACTTCATGAAATGAATTCAGTGTCACACAGATCGGGTTTACTCAGATTATTTCTCTCAATCTTGAAGTTCATCTGAACTCAATTAACACACAGCTTGCTAATCATGGTAATAGAAACCCTTCTTGCTGATTAAAACAGCTTGATCTCTTCATTCCAATGCAGTTCATGATGTTAGGAAGAGTTGAACAGATAGGAGCTGGAGAGTCAACAGGCTGTGATTCAAAACGAATTCAAAGGGATAGTTTAAGAGATAATTTTTCAAACATTTCATGAGTGTTGCGATTTAAATACAGCGCCCAAAGAGGAGTTTACTGTGGTGATCCAATCACTTCCGGGTAAAACAGGAAGGTAATCCCTGACCGAAATCAGTCCTTTCATTGGCTTACAAGTTTGAATGACGCTTCCTTTTACACAAGCAATGTGCATCATTAACACAGGGAGCGACCCTCCTCCATAGAGAGAGAGAAAGAGAGAGAGAGAGAGAGAGAGAGAGAGAGAGGGGGAGAGAGAACAGGATTCAAAACATGTATAGAAACAAAATATAGTTTTATTGATGACAGAAGGATAAACATGTCAGTTTCATTCACTTGTGTTTCAGGATAACAATTCATTTCATGGCTTGAAAGTCATGGCACCTCGTATCCACCAGGTGTCGCACTTCTTAACCCTTTATAGGAAGAAAGTTGTATCCTGGCTTCCAGACAGACTTTCTTAATTAACAGATAAGAATCAGCTCTGTTTGTTTAGATCAGACTGGCAGGTAATCTGAACTGAATCCAATTTAAATCTTTATGACCCTCTGTTACTAATATCCAGTCCTTTGAAGCAGATCTTGAATGTTATGGGAGAAAGCTGGGGGAAGACACACTTAATTAACATCACAGCATCTTAAGCCTCATAGTTTAAGATTTGAAATGTCATTTTACAAAGTACATTCAATTACAACTATGAATTTCTCCCACGGCGTATGCGTTGAATATACAGACTTCTCAGGGGTTGGAGGCACTCGGCTTTGCCTCGTATCACACAACGCTCCGAGGCGTCTGTATATTCAATGGATTGCAAACTAAGAATGTACTTTATAATGTAACGGCTTCAGAGCACTGTGTTTAATATTGATGAATCTGTATCATCTGTAGACATTCACCAGAGATCTCACAGATTCTATATTACGCTGCTGTTTAAAACGACTGGAATTTCTGAGCGCGGGTTAAACTTTTTTCACATTTATGACACGGATGCGGTTTCTCTTCCAGTGTGGATTCGCTGGTGATATTTCAGGTTTTGTAAACGTCTGAAACTCTTCCCACAGTCAGCACAGACATGTTGTTTCTCTCCTGTGTGGATTCGCTGGTGTCTTTTCAAGTGGCCTGACTGATTGAAACTCTTCCCACAGTCAGCACAGACATGTGGTTTCTCTCCAGTGTGGATTCGCTGGTGAATTTTCAAATCGCCTGACAGTCTGAAACTCTTCCCACAGTCAGCACAGACATATGGTTTCTCGCCAGTGTGGATTCGCTGGTGTCTTTTCAAGTGGTCTGACTGATTGAAACTCTTCCCACAGTCAGCACAGGAATACGGTTTCTCTCCAGTGTGGATTCGCTGGTGAAGTTTCAGGTTTTTTAACTGACTGAATCTCTTCCCACAGTCAGCACAGACATGTGGTTTCTCTCCAGTGTGGATTCTCTGATGATTTTTCAGGTTTTTTAACTGACTGAAACTCTTCCCACAGTCAGCACAGACATGTGGTTTGTCTCCAGTGTGGATTCTCTGATGAATTTTCAGGTATTTTAAATGATTGAAACTCTTCCCACAGTCAGCACAGACATGTTGTTTCTCTCCAGTGTGGATTCTCTTGTGTGTTTTCAAGGTGCCTGACTGACTGAAACTCTTCCCACAGGCAGCACAGACATGTGATTTCTCCGTTCTGTGGATTCGCTGGTGATATTTCAGGCTTTGTGAATATCTGAAACTCTTCCCACAGTCAGCACAGACATGCGGTTTCTCTCCAGTGTGGATTCGCTGGTGGAGTTTTAGGTGTTGTAAACGTCTGAATCTCTTCCCACAGTCAGGACAGACATGTTGTTTCTCTCCAGTGTGGATTTTGTGGTGAAGTTTCAGGTTTTGTAACTGTCTGAAACTCTTTCCACATTCTGTACAGGACAGAGAGCCCTGCAAGCTGCTTGTTTTAAAATGGTTACCCTCCTCTTCAACATGGACAGGGTCTAGTTCAGCAAGCTCCTCTTTAATGTGGACAGGCTCCATCTCTGAATCCTGCCTTTCACAAGGATAACCCAGCTGTACCTTCAGAACTCGCAGGTGGTGTTTCACGGGGCTATGGTGTCTGAAATCTGCCCCGCATTCACGACAGTTAGGATGATGAGTCTCCTCTTTAACATAGACTGATTCTAGTACAGGACTCTCCTCTTTAATATGGACTGATTCTAGGACAGGAATCTCCTCTTTAATATGGACTGATTCTAGGACAGGAATCTCCTCTTTAATATGGACTGATTCTAGGACAGGACTCTCCTCTTTAATATGGACTGATTCTAGTACAGGACTCTCATCTTTAATATGGACTGATTCTAGTTCAGGACTCTCTTCTTTAATGTGGACTGATTCTAGTACAGGACTCTCATCTTTAATATGGACTGATTCTATTACAGGACTCTCCTCTTTAATATGGACCGATTCTACTACAGGACTCTCCTCTTTAATATGGACTGATTCTAGGACAAGAATCTCCTCTTTAATATGGACTGATTCTAGGACAGGACTCTCCTCTTTAATATGGACTGATTCTAGTACAGGACTCTCCTCTTTAATATGGACTGATTCTAGTACAGGTCTCTCCTGTTTAATATGGACTGATTCTAGTACAGGACTCTCATCTTTAATATGGACTGATTCTAGTTCAGGACTCTCTTCTTTAATGTGGACTGATTCTAGTACAGGACTGTCCTCTTTAATATGGACTGATTCTAGTTCAGGACTCTCCTCTTTAATGTGGACTGATTCTAGTACAGGACTCTCCTCTTTAATATGGAATGATTCTAAGACAGAACTCTCCTCTTTAATATGGACTGAGTCTAGTACAGGACTCTCCTCTTTAATATGGACTGATTCTAGTACAGGTCTCTCATGTTTAATATGGACAGACTCCATCGTTGAATCTTCTGTTTCACAAGGATAATCCAGTTTTGTCTTCTCAACAAATTTCCTAAAAAACAACAAAAAAACACACACAATACAATCTGTTACACTCCCTGTGTTAAACTCTAAGAAGTTGTCTCAGCAGCACCTTCGTAAACGCTCACACAGAGCGATCGATCACCTGTTTGCACCTCGTCACTGAGCGACTCGCTGTACTGTGTGCTGAGAGACTGACACTGACAGCACCAGACGGGGCGACAGAGGAAAACATTCTCTCAGCCGTGTCACCATGACGACCGTGAAGCTCCGCCTCAAACTAACAGCGACGACACAAATAAAATGTTGATTTTATTGTACGTTTCATGTGTTGCTATTGCCTGGCTATGAATTACTATCTACAGTAATTAACGTACTCGCGTACACACGCAGTCTTCACTAAAGTCCCCATTTAAAGACAGTACGTTTCACTGCGGCCCTCGGGATGAAATTGTTAGCTAGGTGGCTATTTTTCATTTTAATTAGCAGTGGGAGGAAACCGCTTCAGCAAAATCGTTTTTTAGGGCAGAATGTGGAGTAGTGGTCAGGGCTCTGGACTCTTGATCGGAGGGTCGTGGGTTCAGTCCCAGGTGGGGGACACTGCTGCTGTACCCTTGAGCAAGGTACTTTACCTAGATTGCTCCAGTAAAAAACCCAACTGTATAAATGTGTAATTGTATGTAAAAAATAATCTGATATCTTGTAAGAATTGCAAGTCGTCCTGGATAAGAGCGTCTGCTAAGAAATAAATAATAATAATAATAATAATAGTAATAATAATAATAATAATAATAATACAGGACTGTCGAGTCTGCAGCGGAGCGGAGCGCAGCCTCACACCGGAAATCAAAAGGACGGCTTGTTTGTTTACGTGGGGGCGGCGCGCGCGAACGCAAACGCTCCCGCGCGGCGCGGAGGGCTCGAGCGGTTACGCGTTTTTAAAAATGTTTAAATGTTTGATATTAATTGACCGGAATTGATTTTTTAAGTTTTGTTTGTTTTAGTTTTTTTTTAGTTTTTTCCAGCGGCTGCCCTCTCGGTGGGCCTGCGTGTGTGTGAGATACAATTATTATCATCATCCACGGGAACAAAACGACCCGCTTTCTGAAAATATTATTACACGAAACAAACTGTGTTCAGTAGAACTGATCAAATGTAAGAGTCTGTACCGGTTAACAAATGTAATAAAATGAATTTATATTTAAAATCTTACTCGTTAATTCAGCCTCTCCGGCCTCCTCTCTCTCCTTCAGGGAAGAATATTGTGAGGGACCGAAGCGAACAAACCCGCCCCCTCTCTCGCCTGCCATTGGCTGCGGGGTCATTGTGAACCGAGGAGTCCTCCGGTGATTGGACGGGCTGGGGCTCTCCTAACCAATAGGGAATCAGCTCTGTGGCAGTTTACCGTAAATTCAAGAAAACAGGCGCATTTTTATACTCGAGTACCGTTAAGTATAATAATAATAATAATAATAATAATAATAATAATAATAATAAAATAATAATAATAATGCGGTGATATATGAAAACAGGAGATTAATGTATTCATTCAAAATAAACACACAAGTAATAGTTTTATTAATTATAATAAAAATGATTAAAAGTTACCAGCTGATCAGCCAGTTAATAAAATGACAAGGAAATGTTGGATCATTTATAGAATAGCCGATTCGTTTATAAAGTTACACATGGCTAATAATACCTTGTATCACTGTCATGTATAATACAAACACATGAGCTAATACACTCATTTAAATGCGAGGATTACCTTTCCAGATACCAGAGACTGAATAATCTCTCTCCCATTGAAATGAATGACAAACCTCTCCCTGCTATTCTCACGTCTCCCAGTAGATGGCGCCAGGCCTCCACGCAAGTACTGGCTGCTGGAAAACGACACAGCGCCGGAGTAACAGATCTGTGTGCAGTTTCACAGTCAATACGATTGCATGGCTGCGTGTTTAATACATTGTTCCACTAGACTTCAGTTTAACAGTATTTTTGTTTCAGTCTAATCAATCGTGGGAAACCACTGAATCTACAATTGGATAAGAGCCTCTACAGAAACTACAATATTATTCCTGAGTGAATGTTTGCTACATTCTACCAGAGTTCAGCTTTCTGTGCAGAACTAGTTCATCAGAAATGTTGACTTTCCAGTTAGTTTACATTCCCCATTCTAGTTCCAGGCAGGCAGAACATTGCTTAAATTACTGGCTTTATTGTATTCTAAACTCTTTTCAGAATGTAGTAAACTAACACAGACACCAAGAAGAAGGGGTTATATTGTAGCGTCAAACTGAACAGGACTGTGTGTATGGCAGGTGTTCCTAATGTTTTGGCCAGCTCTTTTGCACAGTGCTGTATTGTGTGTATTTGCATGCTGTGTGTGTATGGCAGGTGTTCCTAATGTTTTGGCCAGCTCTTTTGCACAGTGCTGTATTGTGTGTATTTGCATGCTGTGTGTGTATGGCAGGTGTACCGCCCTGTCTCTCTACACTACAGGTTAACGCTGCAGCCTGTAAGGTTTGTGGATTCAGGTAAACATGGAATTAACTACTGTGTTGCTCTATAAGGATGAGACCAGACCATGTTTCAAATCTGAACAACGTTTACCATTTATTAGTTTCAAATCCCCACATTCCATTCTACATTGAACTCTATTGTATAGATGCTTTCCTGTTCTTTGATGCAGATGTGATGCATTGATATTTACTGAAGCAACTCCTTCTCTTTCATATACTGAGTTTACGTGTCACTGGAAGTTAAATACAACCTTTAAAAACTCAAGCATAACGTTAAAATAGAACGAAAAAGAAACTTATTAATAAAACGAGGCCCACGTCCCACACAAAACACACTGGCAGAGTCTTCTGGTCTCTTCAGACACTTCATGAAATGAATTCAGTGTCACACAGATCGGGTTTACTCAGATTATTTCTCTCAATCTTGAAGCTCATCTAAACTCAATTAACACACAGCTTGCTAATCATGGTAATAGAAACCCTTCTTGCTGATTAAAACAGCTTGATCTCTTCATTCCAATGCAGTTCATGATGTTAGGAAGAGTTGAACAGATAGGAGCTGGAGAGTCAACAGGCTGTGATTCAAAACGAATTCAAAGGGATAGTTTAAGAGATAATTTTTCAAACATTTCATGAGTGTTGCGATTTAAATACAGCGCCCCAAGAGGAGTTTACTGTGGTGATCCAATCACTTCCGGGTAAAACAGGAAGGTAATCCCTGACCGAAATCAGTCCTTTCATTGGCTTACAAATTTGAATGACGCTTCCTTTTACACAAGCAATGTGCGTCATTAACACAGGGAGCGACCCTCCTCCATAGAGAGAGAGAAAGAGAGAGAGAGAGAGAGAGAGAGAGAGAGGGGGAGAGAGAACAGGATTCAAAACATGTATAGAAACAAAATATAGTTTTATTGATGACAGAAGGATAAACATGTCAGTTTCATTCACTTGTGTTTCAGGATAACAATTCATTTCATGGCTTGAAAGTCATGGCACCTCGTATCCACCAGGTGTCGCACTTCTTAACCCTTTATAGGAAGAAAGTTGTATCCTGGCTTCCAGACAGACTTTCTTAATTAACAGATAAGAATCAGCTCTGTTTGTTTAGATCAGACTGGCAGGTAATCTGAACTGAATCCAATTTAAATCTTTATGACCCTCTGTTACTAATATCCAGTCCTTTGAAGCAGATCTTGAATGTTATGGGAGAAAGCTGGGGGAAGACACACTTAATTAACATCACAGCATCTTAAGCCTCATAGTTTAAGATTTGAAATGTCATTTTATAAAGTACATTCAATTACAACTATGAATTTCTCCCACACCGTATACGTTGAATATACAGACTTCTCAGGGGTTGGAGGCACTCAGCTTCACCTCGTATCACACAACGCTCTGAGGCGTCTGTATATTCAATGGATTGCAAACTAAGAATGTACTTTATAATGTAACGGCTTCAGAGCACTGTGTTTAATATTGATGAATCTGTATCATCTGTAGACATTCACCAGAGATCTCACAGATTCTATATTACGCTGCTGTTTAAAACGACTGGAATTTCTGAGCGCGGGTTAAACTTTTTTCACATTTATGACACGGATGCGGTTTCTCTCCAGTGTGGATTCGCTGGTGAATTTTCAGGTTTTGTAACTCATTGAAACTCTTCCCACAGTCAGCACAGACATGTGGGTTCTCTCCAGTGTGGATTCGCTGGTGTAGTTTCAGGTATTGTAAATGATTGAAACTCTTCCCACAGTCAGCACAGACATGTGGGTTCTCTCCAGTGTGGATTCGCTGGTGTAGTTTCAGGTATTGTAAATGATTGAAACTCTTCCCACAGTCAGCACAGACATATGGTTTCTCTCCAGTGTGGATTCGCTGGTGTGTTTTCAATTTGCCTGACTGTCTGAAACTCTTCCCACAGTCAGCACAGACATGTTGTTTCTCTTCAGTGTGGATTCGCTGGTGTGTTTTCAATTTGTCTGACTGTCTGAAACCCTTCCCACAGTCAGCACACACATATGGTTTCTCTCCTGTGTGGATTCGCTGGTGACGTTTCAGGCTTTGTGACCATCTGAAACTCTTCCCACAGTCAGCACAGACATGTTGTTTCTCTCCAGTGTGGATTCTCTGGTGTGTTTTCAAGTGGCCTGACTGACTGAATCTCTTCCCACAGTCAGCACAGACATACGGTTTCTCTCCAGTGTGGATTCGCTGGTGTGTTTTCAAATTGCCTAACTGTCTGAAGCTCTTCCCACAGTCAGCACAGACATGTGGTTTCTCCCCAGTGTGGATTCGCTGGTGAAGATTCAGGTTTTGTAAATTATTGAAACTCTTCCCACAGTCAGCACAGACATGCGGTTTCTCTCCAGTGTGGATTTGCTGGTGAAGTTTCAGGTGTTGTAACTGACTGAATCTCTTCCCACAGTCAGCACAGACATATGGTTTCTCTCCAGTGTGGATTCGCTGGTGTGTTTTCAAGTTATCTAACGTTCTGAAACTCTTCCCACAGTCAGCACACACATATGGTTTCTCTCCTGTGTGGATTCTCTGGTGAAGTTTCAGTTTTTGTAACTGACTGAAACTCTTTCCACATTCTGTACAGGACAGTGAGCCCTGCAAGCTGCTTGTTTTAAAATGGTTACCCTCCTCTTCAACATGGACAGGGTCTAGTTCAGGAAGCTCCATCTCTGAATCCTGCCTTTCACAAGGATAACCCAGCTGTACCTTCAGAACTCGCAGGTGGTGTTTCACGGTGCTGTGGCGTCTGAAATCCGCCCTGCATTCATGACAGTTAGAATGATGAGACTCCTCTTTAATATGGACTGATTCTAGTACTGGACTCTCCTCTTTAATATGGACTGATTCTAGTACTGGACTCTCCTCTTTAATATGGACTGATTCTAGTACAGGACTCTCCTCTTTAATATGGACTGATTCTAGTACAGGACTCTCCTCTTTAATATGGACTGATTCTAGGACAGGACTCTCCTGTTTAATATGGACAGGCTCCATCTTCAAGGATAATCCAGTTTTATCTTCTGAAAAAATTTCCTGAAAAGAAAAGAAAATCTCTCTTAGATTCTATGAACTTGCCTTACCATCTCCAGACTCCATTCATTACCATGTTCACAAATGTGCTGTACTGAGTGAGATGAAGGAGATTTTCTATAACAAGGAGGAAGGAGAGATGGACCAAAATCACAGAAACAAAGACAGTTCTAAACAGAGAAATATTCAAACATGTATAAAAAGCACCCACACATGTAACCACTCAAGCATAAGATCCTCAGGAACACTGCTTAGAAAATAACAGCATTTCATTCACACAAGACAAAGGTTAGTATTGAAAAGGTTGACAGATTTGATAATGAAGTTTCTTTTTAGTGCTGTGAAAGATTTGCATGTATACTTATTGGTGCTTGTAAGCACCCACAGAACTAACCAGGCAAGAGATGCAATAAACATGAATATAAAGTGTGTAAACTTCCATTCCCATGTAAACCCCCACATTAGATTTGTTTAAACAGTTCTGCCTGTCAGCATCATGTAGAGCTCCTTGAAACTAAAGCATGAATCTGAAAGGTCTCTACATGCAACAACAGAAATAGAGATCACTCCACACCACTATTGTGATTCTCAATCTCTATAGCTTAGATCAGACTTGTGTTCAGTATTAAATAAACCGATACGACCAGAAACACTCAATCGAACCCAGAGCGGTGAAGCTGAATCAGGACTGAAGAGTGAGGATCAATTGCAGTGAAGTGAAAGCAGAGTCCTGACTGGGGATGAGCCCGTGGTTCGTACGGAGGACGGGACTAAACTGGCATGCAAGGTAATACCAATTGCAACGAACTAAGCAGCTCCAGATAGTCCCCAGCTGAGGATTAAAACGTGTCTCAATTAAAACGAACCCCAAAAAACTGCTGTTGCTGTCTAGAGGATACTAAAAAAAAAAACCTTACTGAGTTAGTCCAGCAATTTCTGTCGACTAAAGACTTGTGGTATCGTATTAACTGGAACAAATGTGAAACATCCCAAAATGTATTGACAACTTCATAAAACTGAACTATTCCTAACCAAATGTGATATAAAATGATTTGAAATCTTCTTGGGGAGAAAGTGTCAAAACGTTTGCAATAACACCCAGTTTCATGCTTATTTAAATTATTCAAATGAACGCAGGCCTGTTTTATAATAATAATAATAATAATAATAATAATAATACATAATTCCAATCCGACTCTCCAGTGTCTCTGCTTCCATCCTCTTCCACAGGGAAGGCAGCGTTGAATCTGTTCACAAGTGGATCCCGTGCAGCTCTGCTTTGCAGAATCGCTGTGGAATCCTTTCTGTCCTCCTCCACAGCTTCACTACAATCTTTTATACACTCCATGAAATAAAGTTTTTGCTCCGGTGTATAATTTTGCACACGACTGCCGGCCACGGCTGCCTTCGTACGGCTGTCCTGAGAAATGAAGCTTTCATAGGCTAGACCTGAAAGACGTCATCAGCATTTCTGATTTGATGGATAGTTTAATCGCTTTACGGACGCATTTGTTTTGAATTGAATCACGAGGACTAACACATGTTTTGATTCTCCTCAAACGCAGCTTCATGTATTTTGTTCAAGGAAAATCTGATTACACATCGAGTGAATTCAGCCTTACTATTTACTTCTGCGCGTCAATACATTCTGTACATATTTTTTTTTTTTAAATGTAAAATTTAATAAACAATAATTAATATGAAAGTTTTCTTTAAAAAAATAGATTGATCTTGTAATGAAATTTAATTCCCCTCCACTTAGATCCCTTTTAACAAACCTTTCAACCTTTTAACAAAGTCCCTGGAGTGTTTCAATTGAGTTATGATGTTGCTACAAGGTTGTGTGTTAGCCGATCTCAATGACCGCATGAAGCACGCAGGGCTCATGATCTAATATAAGCGCCGGGTCTGCTGGCAAACAAACACAGGAGGCATTTAATCGAATTTTTACGGTAACTCTCATTTTCACCGCGAGACGTCCTCTCTGTCCTGCGAGGTGGAGACGAGTTACACGCATGCGCGTTGGGGCTTCCGGCATTCTCGTCTCTCCGTTACGAATTAATTTTACAATTAACAGTTTCTCTCTTTTAATTCAGAAACCAAAACCTATTAAAACAGGGCTCCGGGTCGTTTTTAAAGGGGAGTTGCAGTTAAACACGACGAACAGTGGTGAGTTAGCAGACTTGGGAGAAGAATATTATGCTAATTTAATTCTCCTCGTCAGCGGTAAGCAGAACTACAGGGGAGTCATCTATTCGGGAGACGATATCATGTTTTTAAAAACTACAGGAAAGCCACTAAGCCGATCAAAAGGATACCAAGCTGGCTGTGCGGAGATTCTTGTGCAGGAACGTCTTGTGTTTTGTCGCTGGCGGGATATAAGTTTGCAGGGTTAGCTCTGAATTTCACAATCAGACTCGATATGGAGGCCGGCGGTACCGCTGTTCATTACCGTGCGGGTATGAGAGACTGTCTCAAAGCTCCGCTGGGCAAACGGGTTTTTATTTCACTTTGTAAGTTACTCTTCCACGGGATACGATTTCTGAGCATCTATATTTAAACAGACCCCCCCTCCCCCCTCCCGGGCAGCCCTAATGGAGGCACATTTACAGCGTTGATTTTCATCGGGGTTTAGCTTCAGTTGTTAATGTAAATGAGGCTTAGAAGAATTATGATGGAATACAAAACCGCGCTACCCGAATACTTTGAAACACCTTCCCCTCCACCCCCCTAGAATTAATTCTGTGGAGGCCCATGTCACCGGTACCGCTGCTATTGACCCAAAAAAGTATTTTGTTTGTTTGTTTGTTTGTTTGTTTGTTTGTTTGTGAGGCGGCGGCGCGCGCGCACGCAAACGGCCCCATTCAGCGCTGAGGTGAGAGCTCGAGCGGTTATTGTTTGTAAACAAATAGAAACGCTCGGTATTAATTTAACACGATAGATTTTGTTTTCATTTGTTTGGTTTTTTTCTCCCCAGGGGCGGTGGGTCTCTGTGTGCGTGTTATTATTATTATTATTATTATTATTTATTTATGACCACGGAAAAAAGGACCGTCTTTCTTGCAATATTATTACACGAAGCAAATAATTTGCAGTACAACTGATCAAATGTAAGTGTCTGTACCGGTTAACAAATGCAATACAATTAATTTAGATTAAAAAAACAAAACTTACTCGTTAATTCAGCCACTCCAGCCTCCTCTCTCTCCTTCAGGTAAAAACATTGTGAGACCGAAGCGAAAACAAACCCGCCCCCTCTCTCACCTGCGGGGACATCCTGAAAAGAGGAGTCCTCCGGTGATTGGACGCGCTGGGGCTCTCCTAACCAATAGGGGATGAGCTCTGTGGAAGTTTAGTGTATAATCAAGAAAACAGGAGCATTTTTATACTCGAGTACCGTTCAGAATAATAATAATAATAATAATAATAATAATAATAATAATAATAATAATAATAATAATAATATATGCGGTGATGTATGAAAACATGAGATTAATGCATGTATTTAAAACAAGCACACCGATAAGAGTTTTATTAATTATATCAAAACATGGATAAAAGTTACCAGCTGATCAGCCAGTTAATAAAATGACAGGGAAATGTTGGTTCATTTATAGAATATCCGGTTCATTTATAAAGTTACACATGGCTAATAATACCTTGTATCACTGTCATGTATAATACAAACACATGAGCTAATACACTCATTTAAATGCAATTATTAACTTTCCAGATACCAGAGACTGAATAATCTCTCTCCCATTTAAATGAATGTTAAAATTCTCCCTGCTATTCTCACGTCTCCCAGTAGATGGCGCCAGGCCTCCACGCAAGTACTGGCTGCAGGAAAACGACACAGCGCCGGTGTAACAGATCTGTGTGCAGTTTCACAGTCAATACGATTGCATGGGTGCGTGTTTAATACATTGTTCCACTAGACTTCAGTTTAACAGTATTTTTACTTCAGTCTAATCAATCGTGGGAAACCACTGAATCTACAATTGGATAAGAGCTTCTACAGAAACTACAATATTATTCCTGAATGAATGTTTGCTACATTCTACCAGAGTTCAGCTTTCTGTGCAGAACTAGTTCATCAGAAACTAGTTTGATGACTTTCCAGTTAGTTTACATTCCCCATTCTAGTTCCAGGCTGGCAGAACATTGCTTAAATTACTGGCTTTATTGTATTCTAAACTCTGGAAGAATGTAGTAAACTAACACAGACACCAATGAGAAGGGATTATATTGTAGCGTCAAACTAAACAGGACTGTGTGTATGGCAGGTGTTCCTAATGTTTTGGCCAGCTCTTTTGCACAGTGCTGTATTGTGTGTATTTGCATGCTGTGTGTGTATGGCAGGTGTTCCTAATGTTTTGGCCAGCTCTTTTGCACAGTGCTGTATTGTGTGTATTTGCATGCTGTGTGTGTATGGCAGGTGTTCCTAATGTTTTGGCCAGCTCTTTTGCACAGTGCTGTATTGTGTGTATTTGCATGCTGGGTGTGTATGGCAGGTGTTCCTAATGTTTTGGCCAGCTCTTTTGCACAGTGCTGTATTGTGTGTATTTGCATGCTGTGTGTGTATGGCAGGTGTTCCTAATGTTTTGGCCAGCTCTTTTGCACAGTGCTGTATTGTGTGTATTTGCATGCTGTGTGTGTATGGCAGGTGTACCGCCCTGTCTCTCTACACTACAGGTTAACGCTGCAGCCTGTAAGGTTTGTGGATTCAGGTAAACATGGAATTAACTACTGTGTTGCTCTATAAGGATGAGACCAGACCATGTTTCAAATCTGAACAACGTTTACCATTTATTAGTTTCAAATCCCCACATTCCGTTCTGCATTGAACTCTATTGTTTAGATGCTTTCCTGTTCTTTGATGCAGATGTGATGCATTGATATTTACTGAAGCAACTCCTTCTCTTTCATATACTGAGTTTACGTGTCACTGGAAGTTAAATACAACCTTTAAAAACTCAAGCATAACGTTACAATAGAACTAAAAAGAAACTTATTAATAAAACGAGGCCCACGTCCCACACAAAACACACTGGCAGAGTCTTCTGGTCTCTTCAGACACTTCATGAAATGAATTCAGTGTCACACAGATCGGGTTTACTCAGATTATTTCTCTCAATCTTGAAGTTCATCTGAACTCAATTAACACACAGCTTGCTAATC
This sequence comes from Acipenser ruthenus, assembly GCF_902713425.1. Classification (NCBI taxonomy): domain Eukaryota; kingdom Metazoa; phylum Chordata; class Actinopteri; order Acipenseriformes; family Acipenseridae; genus Acipenser; species Acipenser ruthenus. The sequence continues at coordinate 4,833,212 of NC_081246.1, forward strand.
ATGGTAATAGAAACCCTTCTTGCTGATTAAAACAGCTTGATCTCTTCATTCCAATGCAGTTCATGATGTTAGGAAGAGTTGAACAGATAGGAGCTGGAGAGTCAACAGGCTGTGATTCAAAACGAATTCAAAGGGATAGTTTAAGAGATAATTTTTCAAACATTTCATGAGTGTTGCGATTTAAATACAGCGCCCCAAGAGGAGTTTACTGTGGTGATCCAATCACTTCCGGGTAAAACAGGAAGGTAATCCCTGACCGAAATCAGTCCTTTCATTGGCTTACAAATTTGAATGACGCTTCCTTTTACACAAGCAATGTGCGTCATTAACACAGGGAGCGACCCTCCTCCATAGAGAGAGAGAGAGAAAGAAAGAGAGAGAGAGAGAGAGAGAGAGAGAGAGAGAGAGGGGGGGAGAGAGAACAGGATTCAAAACATGTATAGAAACAAAATATAGTTTTATTGATGACAGAAGGATAAACATGTCAGTTTCATTCACTTGTGTTTCAGGATAACAATTCATTTCATGGCTTGAAAGTCATGGCACCTCGTATCCACCAGGTGTCGCACTTCTTAACCCTTTATAGGAAGAAAGTTGTATCCTGGCTTCCAGACAGACTTTCTTAATTAACAGATAAGAATCAGCTCTGTTTGTTTAGATCAGACTGGCAGGTAATCTAAACTGAAACCAATTTAAATCTTTACGACCCTCTGTTGCTAATATCCAGTCCTTTGAAGCAGATCTCGAGTGTTATGGGAGAAGGCTGGGGGAAGACACACTTAATTAACATCACAGCATCTTAAGCCTCATAGTTTAAGATTTGAAATGTCATTTTTACAAAGTACATTCAATTACAACTATGAATTTCTCCCACACCGTATACGTTGAATATACAGACTTCTCAGGGGTTGGAGGCACTCGGCTTCACCTCGTATCACACAACGCTCCGAGACGTCTGTATATTCAATGGATTGCATACTAACAATGTACTTTATAATGTAACGGCTTCAGAGCACTGTGTTTAATATTGATGAATCTGTATCATCTGTAGACATTCACCAGAGATCTCACAGATTCTATATTACGCTGCTGTTTAAAACGACTGGAATTTCTGAGCGCGGGTTAAACTTTTTTCACATTTATGACACGGATGCGGTTTCTCTCCAGTGTGGATTCGCTGGTGATATTTCAGGTTTTGTAAACGTCTGAAACTCTTCCCACAGTCAGCACAGACATGTTGTTTCTCTCCTGTGTGGATTCGCTGGTGTCTTTTCAAGTGGCCTGACTGATTGAAACTCTTCCCACAGTCAGCACAGACATGTGGTTTCTCTCCAGTGTGGATTCGCTGGTGAATTTTCAAATCGCTTGACAGTCTGAAACTCTTCCCACAGTCAGCACAGACATATGGTTTCTCGCCAGTGTGGATTCGCTGGTGTCTTTTCAAGTGGTCTGACTGATTGAAACTCTTCCCACAGTCAGCACAGGAATACGGTTTCTCTCCAGTGTGGATTCGCTGGTGAAGTTTCAGGTTTTTTAACTGACTGAATCTCTTCCCACAGTCAGCACAGACATGTGGTTTCTCTCCAGTGTGGATTCTCTGATGATTTTTCAGGTTTTTTAACTGACTGAATCTCTTCCCACAGTCAGCACAGACATGCGGTTTCTCTCCAGTGTGGATTCTCTGATGAACTTTCAGGTATTTTAAATGATTGAAACTCTTCCCACAGTCAGCACAGACATGTTGTTTCTCTCCAGTGTGGATTCTCTTGTGTGTTTTCAAGGTGCTTGACTGACTGAAACTCTTCCCACAGGCAGCACAGACATGTGATTTCACCGTTCTGTGGATTCGCTGGTGATATTTCAGGCTTTGTGAATATCTGAAACTCTTCCCACAGTCAGCACAGACATGCGGTTTCTCTCCAGTGTGGATTCGCTGGTGGAGTTTTAGGTGTTGTAAACGTCTGAATCTCTTCCCACAGTCAGGACAGACATGTTGTTTCTCTCCAGTGTGGATTTTGTGGTGAAGTTTCAGGTTTTGTAACTGACTGAAACTCTTTCCACATTCTGTACAGGACAGAGAGCCCTGCAAGCTGCTTGTTTTAAAATGGTTACCCTCCTCTTCAACATGGACAGGGTCTAGTTCAGGAAGCTCCATATCTGAATCCTGCCTTTCACAAGGATAACCCAGCTGTACCTTCAGAACTCGCAGGTGGTGTTTCATGGGGCTATGGTGTCTGAAATCTGCCCCGCATTCACAACAGTTAGGATGATGAGACTCCTCTTTAACATAGACTGATTCTAGTACAGGACTCTCCTCTTTAATATGGACTGATTCTAGGACAGGAATCTCCTCTTTAATATGGACTGATTCTAGGACAGGACTCTCCTCTTTAATATGGACTGATTCTAGTACAGGACTCTCCGCTTTAATATGGACTGATTCGAGTACAGGACTCTCCTCTTTAATATGGACTGATTCTAGTACAGGACTCTCCTCTTTAATATGGACTGATTCTAGTACAGGACTCTCATCTTTAATATGGACTGATTCTAGTACAGGACTCTCCTCTTTAATATGGACTGATTCTAGTACAGGACTCTCCTCTTTAATATGGACTGAGTCTAGGACAGGAATCTCCTCTTTAATATGGACTGAGTCTAGTACAGGACTCTCCTCTTTAATATGGACTGATTCTAGTACAAGACTCTCCTCTTTAATATGGACTAATTCTAGTACAGTACTCTCCTCTTTAATATGGACTGATTCTAGTACAGGACTCTCCTCTTTAATATGGACTGAGTCTAGGACAGGAATCTCCTCTTTAATATGGACTGAGTCTAGTACAGGACTCTCCTCTTTAATATGGACTGATTCTAGTACAAGACTCTCCTCTTTAATATGGACTGATTCTAGTACAGGACTCTCCTCTTTAATATGGACTGAGTCTAGTACAGGTCTCTCCTGTTTAATATGGACAGGCTCCATCGTTGAATCTTCTGTTTCACAAGGATAATCCAGTTTTGTCTTCTCAACAAATTTCCTAAAAAACAACAAAAAAACACACACAATACAATCTGTTACACTCCCTGTGTTAAATTCTAAGAAGTTGTCTCAGCAGCACCTTCGTAAACGCTCACACAGAGCGATCAATCACCTGTTTGCACCTCGTCACTGAGCGACTCGCTGTACTGTGTGCTGAGAGACTGACACTGACAGCACCAGACGGGGCAACAGAGGAAAACATTCTCTCAGCCGTGTCACCATGACGACCGTGAAGCTCCGCCTCAAACTGACAGCGACGACACAAATAAAATGTTGATTTTATTGTACGTGACATGTGTTGCTATTGCCTGGCTATGAATTACTATCTACAGTAATTAACGTACTCGCGTACACACGCAGTCTTCACTAAAGTCCCAATTTAAAGACAGTACGATTCACTGCAGCCCTCGGGATGAAATTGTTAGCTAGGTGGCTTTTTTATTTTTAATTAGCAGTGGGAGAAAACCGCTTCAGCAAAATTGTTTTTTAGGGCAGCAGTGTGGAGTAGTGGTTAGGGCTCTGGACTCAGTGTGGAGTAGTGGTCAGGGCTCTGGACTCTTGACCGGAGGGTCGTGGGTTCAATCCCAGGTGGGGGACACTGCTGCTGTACCCTTGAGCAAGGTACTTTACCTAGATTGCTCCAGTAAAAACCCAACTGTATAAATGGGGAATTGTATGTAAAAATAATGTGATATCTTGTAACAATTGTAAGTCGCCCTGGATAAGGGCATCTGCTAAGAAATACATAATAATAATAATAATAATAATAATAATAGTAATAATAATAATAATAATAATAATAATAATAATAATACAGGACTGTCGAGTCTGCAGCGGAGCGGAGCGCAGCCTCACACCGGAAATCAAAAGGACGGCTTGTTTGTTTACGTGGCGGCGGCGCGCGCGAACGCAAACGCTCCCGCGCAGCGCGGAGGGCTCGAGCGGTTACGCGTTTTTAAAAATGTTTAAATGTTTGATATTAATTGACCGGAATTGATTTTTTAAGTTTTGTTTTTTTAGTTTTTTTTAGTTTTTCCAGCGGCTGCCCTCTCGGTGGGCCTGCGTGTGTGTGAGATACAATTATTATCATCATCCACGGGAACAAAACGACCCGCTTTCTGAAAATATTATTACACGAAACAAACTGTGTTCAGTAGAACTGATCAAATGTAAGAGTCTGTACCGGTTAACAAATGTAATAAAATGAATTTATATTTAAAATCTTACTCGTTAATTCAGCCTCTCCGGCCTCCTCTCTCTCCTTCAGGGAAGAATATTGTGAGGGACCGAAGCGAAAACAAACCCGCCCCCTCTCTCGCCTGCCATTGGCTGCGGGGTCATTCTGAACCGAGGAGTCCTCCGGTGATTGGACGCGCTGGGACTCTCCTAACCAATAGGGAATCAGCTCTGTGGCATTTTACCGTATAATCAAGAAAACAGGAGCATTTTTATACTCGAGTACCGTTAAATGTATTAATAATGCTACTAATAATACATGCGGTGATGTATGAAAGCAGGAGATTAATGCATGTATTTAAAACAAGCACACAGATAAGAGTTTTATTAATTATATAATAAAAATGATTAAAGGTTACCATCTGATCAGCCAGTTAATAAAATGACAAGGAAATGTTGGTTCATTTATAGAATAGCAGGTTCATTTATAAAGTTACAAACGGCTAATAATACCTTGTATCACTGTCATGTATAATACAAACACATGAGCTAATACACTCATTTAAATGCGAGGATTAACTTTCCAGATACCAGAGACTGAATAATCTCTCTCCCATTGAAATGAATGACAAACCTCTCCCTGCTATTCTCACGTCTCCCAGTAGATGGCGCCAGGCCTCCACGCAATTACTGGCTGCAGGAAAACGACACAGCGCCGGTGTAAGAAATCTGTGTGCAGTTTCACAGTCAATACGATTGCATGGCTGCATGTTTAATACATTGTTCCACTAGACTTCAGTTTAACAGTATTTTTGCTTCAGTCTAATCAATCGTGGGAAATCACTGAATCTACAATTGGATAAGAGCTTCTACAGAAACTACAATATTATTCCTGAGTGAATGTTTGCTACATTCTACCAGAGTTCAGCTTTCTGTGCAGAACTAGTTCATCAGAAACTAGATTGATGACTTTCCAGTTAGTTTACATTCCCCATTCTAGTTCCAGGCAAGCAGAACATTGCTTAAATTACTGACTTTATTGTATTCTAAACTCTGGAAGAATGTAGCAAACTAACACAGACACCAAGAAGAAATGATTATATTGTAGTGTCAAACTGAACAGGACTGTGTGTATGGCAGGTGTTCCTAATGTTTTGGCCAGCTCTTTTGCACAGTGCGTTATTGTGTATATTTGCATGCTGTGTGTGTATGGCAGGTGTTCCTAATGTTTTGGCCAGCTCTTTTGCACAGTGCTGTATAGTGTGTATTTGCATGCTGTGTGTGTATGGCAGGTGTTCCTAATGTTTTGGCCAGCTCTTTTGCACAGTGCTGTATTGTGTATATTTGCATGCTGTGTGTGTATGGCAGGTGTTCCTAATGTTTTGGCCAGCTCTTTTGCACAGTGCTGTATTGTGTGTATTTGCATGCTGTGTGTGTATGGCAGGTGTTCCTAATGTTTTGGCCAGCTCTTTTGCACAGTGCTGTATTGTGTGTATTTGCATGCTGTGTGTGTATGGCAGGTGTTCCTAATGTTTTGGCCAGCTCTTTTGCACAGTGCTGTATTGTGTGTATTTGCATGCTGTGTGTGTATGGCAGGTGTTCCTAATGTTTTGGCCAGCTCTTTTGCACAGCGCTGTATTGTGTGTATTTGCATGCTGTGTGTGTATGGCAGGTGTTCCTAATGTTTTGGCCAGCTCTTTTGCACAGCGCTGTATTGTGTGTATTTGCATGCTGTGTGTGTATGGCAGGTGTTCCTAATGTTTTGGCCAGCTCTTTTGCACAGTGCTGTATTGTGTGTATTTGCATGCTGTGTGTGTATGGCAGGTGTTCCTAATGTTTTGGCCAGCTCTTTTGCACAGTGCTGTATTGTGTGTATTTGCATGCTGTGTGTGTATGGCAGGTGTTCCTAATGTTTTGGCCAGCTCTTTTGCACAGTGCTGTATTGTGTGTATTTGCATGCTGTGTGTGTATGGCAGGTGTTCCTAATGTTTTGGCCAGCTCTTTTGCACAGCGCTGTATTGTGTGTATTTGCATGCTATGTGTGTATGGCAGGTGTTCCTAATGTTTTGGCCAGCTCTTTTGCACAGTGCTGTATTGTGTGTATTTGCATGCTGTGTGTGTATGGCAGGTGTTCCTAATGTTTTGGCCAGCTCTTTTGCACAGTGCTGTATAGTGTGTATTTGCATGCTGTGTGTGTATGGCAGGTGTTCCTAATATTTTGGGCAGCTCTTTTGCACAGCGCTGTATTGTGTGTATTAGCATGCTGTGTGTGTATGGCAGGTGTTCCTAATATTTTGGCCAGCTCTTTTGCACAGTGCTGTATTGTGTGTATTTGCATGCTGTGTGTGTATGGCAGGTGTTCCTAATGTTTTGGCCAGCTCTTTTGCACAGCGCTGTATTGTGTGTATTTGTATTCGCAATGTGCGTCATTAACACAGGAAGCGACCCTCCTCCATAGAGAGAGAGAGAGAGAGAGAGAGAGAGAGAGAGAGAGAGAGAGAGAGAGAGAGAACAGGATTCGAAACATGTATAGAACACAATATAGTTATATTGATCACAAAAGGATAAAAATGTCAGTTTCATTCACTTATGTTTCAGGATAACAATTCATTTCATGGGTTGAAAGTCATGGCGCCTCGTATCCACCAGATGTCGCAATTCTTAACCCTTTATAGGAAGTTGTATCCTGGCTTTCAGACAGACTTTTTTTAATTAACAGATAAGAATCAGCTCTGTTTGTTTAGATCAGACTGGCAGGTAATCTGAACTGAAACCATTTCAAATCTTTACGACCCTCTGTTACTAATATCCAGTCCTTTGAAGCAGATCTCGAGTGTTATGGGAGAAGGTTGGGTGAGAGGGTTTCTCTGCTGTGTGGATTCGCTGGTGCCTCTCAAGCTGTATATCCATCTGAAACTCCTCCCACAGTCACCACCGACATCTTGGTTTCCCTTCTGTGTGAATTCTCTGGTGAAGTTTCAAGCTTTGTAAATCTCTGAGACTCCTCCCACAGTCAGCACAGGTATACGGTTTCTCTTCCAGAGTGGATTCGCTCGTGTCTTTTCAATGTGCTTGACCAGCTGAATCTCTTCCCACAGTCACCACAGACATATCGTTTCTCTCCAGAGTGGATTCGCTGGTGAAGTTTCAGGTTTTGTAAATCTCTGAGACTCCTCCCACAGTCAGCACAGGTATACGGTTTCTCTTCCAGAGTGGATTCGCTGGTGAAGTTTCAGGTTTTGTAAATCTCTGAGACTCCTCCCACAGTCAGCACAGGTATACGGTTTCTCTTCCAGAGTGGATTCGCTGGTGAAGTTTCAGGTTTTGTAAACGTGTGAAACTCTTCCCGCAGTCGGCACAGACATTCGGCTTCTCTCCTGTGTGGATTCGCTCGTGTCTTTTCAATGTGCTTGACCAGCTGAATCTCTTCCCACAGTCACCACAGACATATCGTTTCTCTCCAGTGTGGATTCGCTGGTGAAGTTTCAGGCTTTGTAAATCTCTGAAGCTCTTCCCACAGTCACCACACACATGCGGTTTCTCTCCAGTGTGGATTCGCTGGTGAAGTTGCAGGTTTTGTAACTGACTGAAACTGTTCCCACAGTCACCACAGATGTGTAGTTTCTCTCCAGTGTGGGTTTGCTGGTGACGTTTCAGGCTTTGCGACTGCGTGAAACTCTTCCCACACTCTGCACAGGTATACGGTTTCTCTCCAGTGTGGATTCGCTGGTGTATTTGGAAGTCCCTTGGCTCTCTGAAACTCTTCCCACAGTCATCACAGTGATGTGGCTTCTCGCCTGTGTGGATTCTCTGATGTCTTTTCAAAGTGCCTGACTGACTGAAACACTTCCCACAGTCACCACAGGTAAGAGAGTCCTGAAAGCTGCTTAAGGGGTTAGAATTGAGAATAACCCTTTTAATACAGGCTGATTCTAGGTCAGGACTCTCCTCTTTAATATGGGCTGATTCCAGTACAGGACTCTCCTCTTTAATATGGACTGATTCTAGTTCAGGACTCTCCTCTTTAATATGGACTGATTCCAGTACAGGACTCTCCTCTTTAATATGGACTGATTCTAGTTCAGGACTCTCCTCTTTAATATGGACAGGCTCCATCGTTGAATCTTCTGTTTCACAAGGATAATCCAGTTTTGTCTTCTCAACAAATTTCCTAAAAAACAAGAAAAAACACACACAATACAATCTGTTATACTCCCTGTGTTAAATTCTAAGAAGTCATCTCACCAGCGCCTTCGTAAACGCTCACACAGAGCGATCGATCACGTTTGCACCTCGTCACTGAGCGACTCGCTGTACTGTGTGCTGAGAGACTGACACTGACAGCACCAGACGGGGCGACAGAGGAAAACATTCTCTCAGCCGTGTCACCATGACGACCGAAGCTCGGTGGCTTTTTTATTTTTAATTAGCAGTGGGAGAAAACCGCTTCAGCAAAATTGTTTTTTAGGGCAGCATGTGGAGTAGTGGTCAGGGCTCTGGACTCGGTGTGGAGTAGTGGTCAGGGCTCTGGACTCGGTGTGGAGTAGTGGTCAGGGCTCTGGACTCGGTGTGGAGTAGTGGTCAGGGCTCTGGACTCAGTGTGGAGTAGTAGTCAGGGCTCTGGACTCTTGACCGGAGGGTCGTGGGTTCAATCCCAGGTGGGGGGACACTGCTGCTGTACCCTTGAGCAAGGTACTTTACCTAGATTGCTCCAGTAAAAACCCAACTGTATAAATGGGGAATTGTATGTAAAAATAATGTGATATCTTGTAACAATTGTAAGTCGCCCTGGATAAGGGCGACTGCTAAGAAATACATAATAATAATAATAGTAATAATAATAATAATAATAATAATACAGGACTGTCGAGTCTGCAGCGGAGCGGAGCGCAACCTCACACCGGAAATCAAAAGGACGGCTTGTTTGTTTACGTGGGGGCGGCGCGCGCGAACGCAAACGCTCCCGCGCAGCGCGGAGGGCTCGAGCGGTTACGCGTTTTTAAAAATGTTTAAATGTTTGATATTAATTGACCGGAATTGATTTTTTAAGTTTTGTTGTTTTGTTTTTTTTTAGTTTTTCCAGCGGCTGCCCTCTCGGTGGGCCTGCGTGTGTGTGAGATACAATTATTATCATCATCCACGGGAACAAAACGACCCGCTTTCTGAAAATATTATTACACGAAACAAACTGTGTTCAGTAGAACTGATCAAATGTAAGAGTCTGTACCGGTTAACAAATGTAATAAAATGAATTTATATTTAAAATCTTACTCGTTAATTCAGCCTCTCCGGCCTCCTCTCTCTCCTTCAGGGAAGAATATTGTGAAGAACCGAAGCGAAAACAAACCCGCCCCCTCTCTCGCCTGCCATTGGCTGTGGGGTCATTCCGAACCGAGGAGCCCTCCGGTGATTGGACGCGCTGGCGCTCTCCTAACCAATAGGGAATCAGCTCTGTGGCAGTTTACCGTAAATTCAAGAAAACAGGCGCATTTTTATACTCGAGTACCGTTAAGTATAATAATAATAATAATAATAATAATAATAATAATAATAATAATAATAAAATAATAATAATAATGCGGTGATATATGAAAACAGGAGATTAATGTATTCATTCAAAATAAACACACAAGTAATAGTTTTATTAATTATAATAAAAATGATTAAAAGTTACCAGCTGATCAGCCAGTTAATAAAATGACAAGGAAATGTTGGATCATTTATAGAATAGCCGATTCGTTTATAAAGTTACACATGGCTAATAATACCTTGTATCACTGTCATGTATAATACAAACACATGAGCTAATACACTTATTTAAATGCGAGGATTACCTTTCCAGATACCAGAGACTGAATAATCTCTTACCCATTGAAATGAATGACAAACCTCTCCCTGCTATTCTCACGTCTCCCAGTAGATGGCGCCAGGCCTCCACGCAAGTACTGGCTGCTGGAAAACGACACAGCGCCGGAGTAACAGATCTGTGTGCAGTTTCACAGTCAATACGATTGCATGGCTGCATGTTTAATACATTGTTCCACTAGACTTCAGTTTAACAGTATTTTTGTTTCAGTCTAATCAATCGTGGGAAACCACTGAATCTACAATTGGATAAGAGCTTCTACAGAAACTACAATATTATTCCTGAGTGAATGTTTGCTACATTCTACCAGAGTTCAGCTTTCTGTGCAGAACTAGTTCATCAGAAATGTTGACTTTCCAGTTAGTTTACATTCCCCATTCTAGTTCCAGGCAGGCAGAACATTGCTTAAATTACTGGCTTTATTGTATTCTAAACTCTTTTCAGAATGTAGTAAACTAACACAGACACCAAGAAGAAGGGATTATATTGTAGCGTCAAACTGAACAGGACTGTGTGTATGGCAGGTGTTCCTAATGTTTTGGCCAGCTCTTTTGCACAGTGCTGTATTGTGTGTATTTGCATGCTGTGTGTGTATGGCGGGTGTTCCTAATGTTTTGGCCAGCTCTTTTGCACAGTGCTGTATTGTGTGTATTTGTAATCGCAATGTGCGTCATTAACACAGGAAGCGACCCTCCTCCATAGAGAGAGAGAGAGAGAAAGAGAGAGAGAAAGAGAGCAGGATTCGAAACATGTATAGCACAAAATATAGTTATATTATATCACAAAAGGATAAAAATGTCAGTTTCATTCACTTATGTTTCAGGATAACAATTCATTTCATGGGTTGAAAGTCATAGCGCATCGTATCCACCAGGTGTCGCACTTCTTAACCCTTCATAGGAAGTTGTATCCTGGCTTTCAGACAGACTTTCTTAATTTACAGATAAGAATCAGCTCTGTTTGTTTAGACCAGACTGGCAGGTAATCTGAACTGAAACCATTTCAAATCTTTACGACCCTCTGTTACTAATATCCAGTCCTTTGAAGCAGATCTCGAGTGTTATGGGAGAAGGTTGGGTGAGAGGGTTTCTCTGCTGTGTGGATTCGCTGGTGCCTCTCAAGCTGTATATCCATCTGAAACTCCTCCCACAGTCACCACCGACATCTTGGTTTCCCTTCTGTGTGAATTCTCTGGTGAAGTTTCAGGCTTTGTAAATCTCTGAGACTCCTCCCACAGTCAGCACAGGTATACGGTTTCTCTTCCAGAGTGGATTCTCTGGTGAAGTTTCAGGCTTTGTAAATCTCTGAGACTCCTCCCACAGTCAGCACAGGTATACGGTTTCTCTTCCAGTGTGGATTCGCTGGTGAAGTTTCAGGTTTTGTAAACGTGTGAAACTCTTCCCGCAGTCGGCACAGACATTCGGCTTCTCTCCTGTGTGGATTCGCTCGTGTCTTTTCAATGTGCTTGACCAGCTGAATCTCTTCCCACAGTCACCACAGACATATCGTTTCTCTCCAGTGTGGATTCGCTGGTGAAGTTTCAGGCTTTGTAAATCTCTGAAGCTCTTTCCACAGTCAGCACAGACATGCGGTTTCTCTCCAGTGTGGATTCGCTGGTGAAGTTGCAGGTTTTGTAACTGACTGAAACTGTTCCCAGAGTCACCACAGATGTGTAGTTTCTCTCCAGTGTGGGTTTGCTGGTGACGTTTCAGGCTTTGCGACTGCGTGAAACTCTTCCCACACTCTGCACAGGTATACGGTTTCTCTCCAGTGTGGATTCGCTGGTGTATTTGGAAGTCCCTTGGCTCTCTGAAACTCTTCCCACAGTCATCACAGTGATGTGGCTTCTCGCCTGTGTGGATTCTCTGATGTCTTTTCAAAGTCCCTGACTGACTGAAACTCTTCCCACAGTCACCACAGATAAGAGAGCCCTGAAAGCTGCTTAAGGGGTTAGAATTGAGAATAACCCTTTTAATACAGATTGATTCTAGTTCAGGACTCTCCTCTTTAATATGGACTGATTCTAGTACAGGACTCTCCTCTTTAATATGGACTGAGTCTAGTACAGGACTCTCCTCTTTAATATGGACTGAGTCTAGTTCAGGACTCTCCTCTTTAATATGGACTGATTCTAGTACAGGTCTCTCCTCTTTAATATGGACTGAGTCTAGTACAGGTCTCTCCTGTTTAATATGGACAGGCTCCATCGTTGAATCTTCTGTTTCACAAGGATAATCCAGTTTTGTCTTCTTAACAAATTTCCTAAAAAACAAGAAAAAACACACATAATACAATCTGTTATACTCCCTGTGTTAAATTCTAAGAAGTCATCTCACCAGCGCCTTCGTAAACGCTCACACAGAGCGATCGATCACCTGTTTGCACCTCGTCACTGAGCGACTCGCTGTACTGTGTGCTGAGAGACTGACACTGACAGCACCAGACGGGGCGACAGAGGAAAACATTCTCTCAGCCGTGTCACCATGACGACCGTGAAGCTCGGTGGCTTTTTTATTTTTAATTAGCAGTGGGAGAAAACCGCTTCAGCAAAATTGTTTTTTAGGGCAGCATGTGGAGTAGTGGTCAGGGCTCTGGACTCGGTGTGGAGTAGTGGTCAGGGCTCTGGACTCGGTGTGGAGTAGTGGTCAGGGCTCTGGACTCGGTTTGGAGTAGTGGTCAGGGCTCTGGACTCGGTGTGGAGTAGTGGTCAGGGCTCTGGACTCGGTGTGGAGTAGTGGTCAGGGCTCTGGACTCGGTTTGGAGTAGTGGTCAGGGCTCTGGACTCGGTGTGGAGTAGTGGTCAGGGCTCTGGACTCGGTGTGGAGTAGTGGTCAGGGCTCTGGACTCGGTGTGGAGTAGTGGTCAGGGCTCTGGACTCGGTGTGGAGTAGTGGTCAGGGCTCTGGACTCGGTGGGGAGTAGTGGTCAGGGCTCTGGACTCAGTGTGGAGTAGTGGTCAGGGCTCTGGACTCTTGACCGGAGGGTCGTGGGTTCAATCCCAGGTGGGGGACACTGCTGCTGTACCCTTGAGCAAGGTACTTTACCTAGATTGCTCCAGTAAAAACCCAACTGTATAAATGGGGAATGGTATGTAAAAATAATGTGATATCTTGTAACAATTGTAAGTCGCCCTGGATAAGGGCGACTGCTAAGAAATACATAATAATAATAATAATAATAATAATAATAATAATAATAATAATAATAATAATACAGGACTGTCGAGTCTGCAGCGGAGCGGAGCGCAGCCTCACACCGGAAACAACAAGGACGGCTTGTTTGTTTACGTGGGGGCGGCGCGCGCGAACGCAAACGCTCCCGCGCGGCGCGGAGGGCTCGAGCGGTTACGCGTTTTTAAAAATGTTTAAATGTTTGATATTAATTGACCGGAATTGATTTTTTAAGTTTTGTTTTTTTAGTTTTTTTTTAGTTTTTCCAGCGGCTGCCCTCTCGGTGGGCCTGCGTGTGTGTGAGATACAATTATTATCATCATCCACGGGAACAAAACGACCCGCTTTCTGAAAATATTATTACACGAAACAAACTGTGTTCAGTAGAACTGATCAAATGTAAGAGTCTGTACCGGTTAACAAATGTAATAAAATGAATTTATATTTAAAATCTTACTCGTTAATTCAGCCTCTCCGGCCTCCTCTCTCTCCTTCAGGGAAGAATATTGTGAGGAACCGAAGCGAAAACAAACCCGCCCCCTCTCTCGCCTGCCATTGGCTGTGGGGTCATTCCGAACCGAGGAGTCCTCCGGTGATTGGACGCGCTGGGACTCTCCTAACCAATAGGGGATCAGCTCTGTGGCATTTTACCGTATAATTAAGAAAACAGGAGCATTTTTATACTCGATTACCGTTAAATGTATTAACAATACTAGTACTAATATATGAGGTGATGTATGAAAACATGAGATTAATTTATGTATTTAAAACAAGCACACAGATTATAGTTTTATTAATTATATATAAAAAAATAGATAAGTTACCAGCTGATCAGCCAGTTAATAAAATTATTTCTGTATTATTATTTATTTCTTAGTAGACGCCCTTATCCAGGGCGACTTACAATCGTAAGCAAATACATTTCAAGTATCACAGTACAAGTAATAATACAATTAAGAGCAAGATAAATACAATGACAAGGAAATGTTGGTTCATTTATAGAATAGCCGATTCATTTATAAAGTGACAGACGGCTAATAATACCTTGTATCACTGTCATGTATAATACAAACACATGAGCTAATACACTCATTTAAATTCGAGGATTACCTTTCCAGATACCAGAGACTGAATAATCTCTCTCCCATTGAAATGAATGACAAACCTCTCCCTGCTATTCTCACGTCTCCCAGTAGATGGCGCCAGGCCTCCACGCAATTACTGGCTGCAGGAAAACGACACAGCGCCGGTGTAACAAATCTGTGTGCAGTTTCACAGTCAATACGATTGCATGGCTGCATGTTTAATACATTGTTCCACTAGACTTCAGTTTAACAGTATTTTTGCTTCAGTCTAATCAATCGTGGGAAATCACTGAATCTACAATTGGATAAGAGCTTCTACAGAAACTACAATATTATTCCTGAGTGAATGTTTGCTACATTCTACCAGAGTTCAGCTTTCTGTGCAGAACTAGTTCATCAGAAACTAGATTGATGACTTTCCAGTTAGTTTACATTCCCCATTCTAGTTCCAGGCAAGCAGAACATTGCTTAAATTACTGACTTTATTGTATTCTAAACTCTGGAAGAATGTAGCAAACTAACACAGACACCAAGAAGAAATGATTATATTGTAGTGTCAAACTGAACAGGACTGTGTGTATGGCAGGTGTTCCTAATGTTTTGGCCAGCTCTTTTGCACAGTGCTGTATTGTGTGTATTTGCATGCTGTGTGTGTATGGCAGGTGTTCCTAATGTTTTGGCCAGCTCTTTTGCACAGTGCTGTATTGTGTGTATTTGCATGCTGTGTGTGTATGGCAGGTGTTCCTAATGTTTTGGCCAGCTCTTTTGCACAGTGCTGTATTGTGTGTATTTGCATGCTGTGTGTGTATGGCAGGTGTTCCTAATGTTTTGGCCAGCTCTTTTGCACAGTGCTGTATTGTGTGTATTTGCATGCTGTGTGTGTATGGCAGGTGTTCCTAATGTTTTGGCCAGCTCTTTTGCACAGTGCTGTATTGTGTGTATTTGCATGCTGTGTGTGTATGGCAGGTGTTCCTAATGTTTTGGCCAGCGCTTTTGCACAGTGCTGTATTGTGTGTATTTGCATGCTGTGTGTGTATGGCAGGTGTTCCTAATGTTTTGGCCAGCTCTTTTGCACAGTGCTGTATAGTGTGTATTTGCATGCTGTGTGTGTATGGCAGGTGTTCCTAATGTTTTGGCCAGCTCTTTTGCACAGTGCTGTATTGTGTGTATTTGCATGCTGTGTGTGTATGGCAGGTGTTCCTAATGTTTTGGCCAGCTCTTTTGCACAGTGCTGTATTGTGTGTATTTGCATGCTGTGTGTGTATGGCAGGTGTTCCTAATGTTTTGGCCAGCTCTTTTGCACAGCGCTGTATTGTGTGTATTAGCATGCTGTGTGTGTATGGCAGGTGTTCCTAATGTTTTGGCCAGCTCTTTTGCACAGTGCTGTATTGTGTGTATTTGCATGCTGTGTGTGTATGGCAGGTGTTCCTAATGTTTTGGCCAGCTCTTTTGCACAGCGCTGTATTGTGTGTATTTGTATTCGCAATGTGCGTCATTAACACAGGAAGCGACCCTCCTCCATAGAGAGAGAGAGAGAGAGAGAGAGAGAGAGAGAGAGAGAGAGAGAGAGAGAGAACAGGATTCGAAACATGTATAGAACACAATATAGTTATATTGATCACAAAAGGATAAAAATGTCAGTTTCATTCACTTATGTTTCAGGATAACAATTCATTTCATGGGTTGAAAGTCATGGCGCCTCGTATCCACCAGATGTCGCAATTCTTAACCCTTTATAGGAAGTTGTATCCTGGCTTTCAGACAGACTTTCTTAATTAACAGATAAGAATCAGCTCTGTTTGTTTAGATCAGACTGGCAGGTAATCTGAACTGAATCCAATTTAAATCTTTACGACCCTCTGTTACTAATATCCAGTCCTTTGAAGCAGATCTCAAATGTTATGGGAGAAGGTTGGGTGAGAGGGTTTCTCTGCTGTGTGGATTCGCTGGTGCCTCTCAAGCTGTATATCCATCTGAAACTCCTCCCACAGTCACCACCGACATCTTGGTTTCCCTTCTGTGTGAATTCTCTGGTGAAGTTTCAGGTTTTGTAAATCTCTGAAACTCCTCCCACAGTCAGCACAGGTATACGGTTTCTCTTCCAGAGTGGATTCGCTGGTGAAGTTTCAGGTTTTGTAAATCTCTGAGACTCCTCCCACAGTCAGCACAGGTATACGGTTTCTCTTCCAGAGTGGATTCGCTGGTGAAGTTTCAGGTTTTGTAAACGTGTGAAACTCTTCCCGCAGTCGGCACAGACATTCGGCTTCTCTCCTGTGTGGATTCGCTCGTGTCTTTTCAATGTGCTTGACCAGCTGAATCTCTTCCCACAGTCACCACAGACATATCGTTTCTCTCCAGTGTGGATTCGCTGGTGAAGATTCAGGCTTTGTAAATCTCTGAAACTCTTCCCACAGTCAGCACAGACATGCGGTTTCTCTCCAGTGTGGATTCGCTGGTGAAGTTGCAGGTTTTGTAACTGACTGAAACTGTTCCCACAGTCACCACAGATGTGTAGTTTCTCTCCAGTGTGGGTTTGCTGGTGACGTTTCAGGCTCTGCGACTGCGTGAAACTCTTCCCACACTCTGCACAGGTATACGGTTTCTCTCCAGTGTGGATTCGCTGGTGTATTTGGAAGTCCCTTGGCTCTCTGAAACTCTTCCCACAGTCATCACAGTGATGTGGCTTCTCGCCTGTGTGGATTCTCTGATGTCTTTTCAAAGTCCCTGACTGACTGAAACTCTTCCCACAGTCACCACAGATAAGAGAGCCCTGAAAGCTGCTTAAGGGGTTAGAATTGAGAATAACCCTTTTAATACAGATTGATTCTAGTTCAGGACTCTCCTCTTTAATATGGACTGATTCTAGTACAGGACTCTCCTCTTTAATATGGACTGAGTCTAGTACAGGACTCTCCTCTTTAATATGGACTGAGTCTAGTTCAGGACTCTCCTCTTTAATATGGACTGATTCTAGTACAGGTCTCTCCTCTTTAATATGGACTGAGTCTAGTACAGGTCTCTCCTGTTTAATATGGACAGGCTCCATCGTTGAATCTTCTGTTTCACAAGGATAATCCAGTTTTGTCTTCTTAACAAATTTCCTAAAAAACAAGAAAAAAACACACACAATACAATCTGTTACACTCCCTGTGTTAAATTCTAAGAAGTTGTCTCAGCAGCACCTTCGTAAACGCTCACACAGAGCAATCGATCACCTGTTTGCACCTCGTCACTGAGCGACTCGCTGTACTGTGTGCTGAGAGACTGGCACTGACAGCACCAGACGGGGCGACAGAGGAAAACATTCTCTCAGCCGTGTCACCATGACGACCGTGAAGCTCCGCCTCAAACTGACAGCGACGACACAAATAAAATGTTTTTAATTAGCAGTGGGAGAAAACCGCTTCAGCAAAATTGTTTTTTAGGGCAGCATGTGGAGTAGTGGTCAGGGCTCTGGACTCGGTGTGGAGTAGTGGTCAGGGCTCTGGACTCGGTGTGGAGAAGCGGTCAGGGCTCTGGACTCAGTGTGGAGTAGTGGTCAGGGCTCTGGACTCGGTGTGGAGTAGTGGTCAGGGCTCTGGACTCGGTGTGGAGTAGTGGTCAGGGCTCTGGACTCGGTTTGGAGTAGTGGTCAGGGCTCTGGACTCGGTGTGGAGTAGTGGTCAGGGCTCTGGACTCGGTGTGGAGTAGTGGTCAGGGCTCTGGACTCGGTGTGGAGTAGTGGTCAGGGCTCTGGACTCGGTGTGGAGTAGTGGTCAGGGCTCTGGACTCGGTGGGGAGTAGTGGTCAGGGCTCTGGACTCAGTGTGGAGTAGCGGTCAGGGCTCTGGACTCTTGACCGGAGGGTCGTGGGTTCAATCCCAGGTGGGGGGACACTGCTGCTGTACCCTTGAGCAAGGTACTTTACCTAGATTGCTCCAGTAAAAACCCAACTGTATAAATGGGGAATTGTATGTAAAAAAAATAATGTGATATCTTGTAACAATTGTAAGTCGCCCTGGATAAATCGCGACTGCTAAGAAATACATAATAATAATAATAATAATAATAATAATAATAATAATAATAATAATAATAATAATAATAATAATACAGGACTGTCGAGTCTGCAGCGGAGCGGAGCGCAGCCTCACACCGGAAATCAAAAGGACGGCTTGTTTGTTTACGTGGCGGCGGCGCGCGCGAACGCAAACGCTCCCGCGCGGCGCGGAGGGCTCGAGCGGTTACGCGTTTTTAAAAATGTTTAAATGTTTGATATTAATTGACCGGAATTGATTTTTTAAGTTTTGTTTTTTTAGTTTTTTTTTAGTTTTTCCAGCGGCTGCCCTCTCGGTGGGCCTGCGTGTGTGTGAGATACAATTATTATCATCATCCACGGGAACAAAACGACCCGCTTTCTGAAAATATTATTACACGAAACAAACTGTGTTCAGTAGAACTGATCAAATGTAAGAGTCTGTACCGGTTAACAAATGTAATAAAATGAATTTATATTTAAAATCTTACTCGTTAATTCAGCCTCTCCGGCCTCCTCTCTCTCCTTCAGGGAAGAATATTGTGAGGGACCGAAGCGAAAACAAACCCGCCCCCTCTCTCGCCTGCCATTGGCTGCGGGGTCATTCTGAACCGAGGAGTCCTCCGGTGATTGGACGCGCTGGGGCTCTCCTAACCAATAGGGGATCAGCTCTGTGGCATTTTACCGTATAATTAAGAAAACAGACGCATTTTTATACTCGATTACCGTTAAATGTATTAACAATACTAGTACTAATATATGAGGTGATGTATGAAAACATGAGATTAATTTATGTATTTTAAACAAGCACACAGATTATAGTTTTATTAATTATATATAAAAAAAATAGATAAGTTACCAGCTGATCAGCCAGTTAATAAAATTATTTCTGTATTATTATTTATTTCTTAGTAGACGCCCTTATCCAGGGCGACTTACAATCGTAAGCAAATACATTTCAAGTATCACAGTACAAGTAATAATACAATTAAGAGCAAGATAAATACAATGACAAGGAAATGTTGGTTCATTTATAGAATAGCCGATTCATTTATAAAGTGACAGACGGCTAATAATACCTTGTATCACTGTCATGTATAATACAAACACATGAGCTAATACACTCATTTAAATTCGAGGATTACCTTTCCAGATACCAGAGACTGAATAATCTCTCTCCCATTGAAATGAATGGCTAAACCTCTCCCTGCTATTCTCACGTCTCCCAGTAGATGGCGCCAGGCCTCCACGCAAGTACTGGCTACAGGCAAACACGATTGCATGGCTGATTCGCACTGTAACTTTTATCAGCTCAATTTTTTTGGAACTTTTCCTGAAATCGAAATTAATTAAAAAATTGCCTGTTTTTTGTTTTTCCATTACAATTCGTTATTTTATTTTCTCTCAGTATGTTAACAAGGTAACATTATCCAACAGGTTTCACTGGACTTTATGAAGCGACATTTGCTAATTCTAGAGCAGGGGTGCACAATTCCGGTCCTGGAGGGCCGGTGTCCCTCCTGGCTTTTGTTCCAACCTTGCCCTAAATTACTTAATTGGACCAATTATTACCAATTATTGGTTTAATTAAGTAATTTAGAGCACAGTTGGAACAAAAGCCAGGAGGGATCCGGCCCTCCAGGACCGGAATTGTGCACCCCTGGTCTAGAGGGTGTCGCAAAACTCCCTTGAAAATGGTTTATAGAGTCATACAGAACGGATCGCATCTTATGAAGCTGCATCACATTGTACGCCATTTTGGCTCTGTTTAGTCTGGCACGGAATTCAATGCTGAATCCAGCTTGGAGCCAACATGGCGTCAGTTGCGCAACCAGTCTGTCCAATCGCTGAGCGAGGCCGGCTCCTATTGTAGCCAATGAGCTGCAGGAGGGAGGCGGGTTTTGAGCGAATGTTATCTCCGGGTGAAAGTGTCTTTTTCCGGAAATCTCGATATCTAATCTGTATAAGTAAGTTTGTTGTTTTGTTTTATGTTTGTTGTGTAATTAACGTGCTTTATTGACACGACTGTTCATGCGGGATAGGAACGTGGCTATACACTGTATGTACATATATATATATATATATATATGAACAGTTTATATCAAAATGTTTTGTGTACACTGCAGTTTACATCCTTTTAAACCCACACGCACACAGACACTGAGACAGGCACGCACGAACAGACACTGACGCACGCACGCACGCACAGACACACATCGCTGTGTTTGAGCAAAAGTTTCTGTTTCCCAAGCTGTTCATTTTTTAGTGTAATTATGACTGTGAGTCTCTATAATCGCTGCCATGGTAACATAACGAGTTTATTTATAATAATAATAATATTGCGGTTATGAGAGGAATGCCTCTGCGCTGTGTTCCGTATTTCTCCTCCCTGTAGCGTCCAAATAATTGAATATCAGCGAAAAACTGCGTTATTATTATTATTATTATTATTATTATTATTTAGCAGACGCTTTTATCCAAAGCGACCAGCGGGGTGAACACTGCATCATCAACACCTGCTGCTGCAGAGTCACTTCCAATAGGAGCTCGTTTGTTTGACGTCTCATCCGCAGGACGGAGCACAAGGAGGTGAAGCGACTCGCTCAGGGTCACACACACACACACACACACAGGGAGTCAGTGGCTGCTGCAGAGTCACTTCCAATAGGAGCTCGTTTGTTTGACGTCTCATCCGCAGGACGGAGCACAAGGAGGTGAAGCGGCTCGCTCAGGGTCGCACGCACGCACGCACACACAGGGAGTCAGTGGCTGCTGCAGAGTCACTTCCAATAGGAGCTCGTTTGTCTGACGTCTCATCCGAAGGACGGAGCACAAGGAGGTGAAGCGGCTCGCTCAGGGTCACACACACACACACACACACACACACACACACACACACACAGTGAGTCAGTAGCTGCTGCAGAGTCACTTCCAATAGGGGCTCGTTTGTTTGACGTCTCATCCGAAGGACGGAGCACAAGGAGGTGAAGCGGCTCGCTCAGGGTCACACACACACACGCACGCACGCACGCACGCACGCAGTGAGTCAGTGGCTGCTGCAGAGTCACTTCCAATAGGGGCTCGTTTGTTTGACGTCTCATCCGAAGGACGGAGCACAAGGAGGTGAAGCGGCTCGCTCAGGGTCACACACACACACGCACGCACGCACGCACGCACGCAGTGAGTCAGTGGCTGCTGCAGAGTCACTTCCAATAGGGGCTCGTTTGTTTGACGTCTCATCCGAAGGACGGAGCACAAGGAGGTGAAGCGACTCGCTCAGGGTCACACACACACACGCACGCACGCACGCACGCACGCAGTGAGTCAGTGGCTGCTGCAGAGTCACTTCCAATAGGGGCTCGTTTGTTTGACGTCTCATCCGAAGGACGGAGCACAAGGAGGTGAAGCGACTCGCTCAGGGTCGCACGCACGCACGCACACACACACAGGGAGTCAGTGGCTGCTGCAGAGTCACTTCCAATAGGGGCTCGTTTGTTTTGTGTCTATATGAAGGATGTTAGTGACACACAGCAGCAGGCGGAGCTCTGGAAACGGCAGGTATTTTGAAGTGTGGTTAAGGAGCAATTGAAGTGTTTTTCGATGTATAAATGTAGATATATTCTCAACACCTTCTGCTGAGCAAGGCTAACAGCGAGGTGAAGATAAACAGCTTCATCAAAACCACACGTTTGTACGAATTGCAAGAGTGAAATCCACGCAGCGTTACTGAAACACAGCAGGGCTGGGAATCAGACTCCCGCTGCACAGCAGTGTGATCCAGTCCTGGTTTCACTGGGAGTTTAATAATCAGACACACCTGAGCTTGTTAGCTAGACACACTGGGGGCTGATCAAGCTGGTAGCAGTAAAACCTGGACTGGATCACACTGCTGTGCGATAGGAGTCTGATTCCCATCCCTGTGGATCTCTGTACTATAGTGTGTTGATCTCTGTGTTGTATTGTATTGATCTGTGTATTGATCTCTGTATTGATCTGTGTTGACACTCTCTTGTAGAAATCAAGTGTTCTGAAGATGGACTCTCCTCTGGTGAATGAAGAGCCCCTCAGCGTCTCCGTTAAAGAGGAGGACAGTGAATTGGGATGTGATAACGAAGCGCTCCTCATCCAGATGGGTAACCCTGTGATAGAGTGTGTAATTGTAAAGCACAGAGAGGTCTGATAAAGCATAGGGAAGCATTGTAAAGCACAGAGAGGTCTGGTAAAGCATAGGGAAGCATTGTAAAGCACAGAGAGGTATGGTAAAGCATAGGGAAGCATTGTAAAGCACAGAGAGGTCTGGTAAAGCATAGGGAAGCATTGTAAAGCACAGAGAGGTCTGGTAAAGCATAGGGAAGCATTGTAAAGCACAGAGAGGTATGGTAAAGCATAGGGAAGCATTGTAAAGCACAGAGAGGTCTGGTAAAGCATAGGGAAGCATTGTAAAGCACAGAGAGGTCTGGTAAAGCATAGGGAAGCATTGTAAAGCACAGAGAGGTCTGGTAAAGCATAGGGAAGCATTGTAAAGCACAGAGAGGTCTGGTAAAGCATAGGGAAGCATTGTAAAGCACAGAGAGGTCTGGTAAAGCATAGGGAAGCATTGTAAAGCACAGAGAGGTCTGGTAAAGCACAGGGAAGCATTGTAAAGCACAGAGAGGTCTGGTAAAGCATAGGGAAGCATTGTAAAGCACAGAGAGGTCTGGTAAAGCACAGGGAAGCATTGTAAAGCACAGAGAGGTCTGGTAAGGCATAGGGAAGCATTGTAAAGCACAGAGAGGTCTGGTAAAGCATAGGGAAGCATTGTAAAGCACAGAGAGGTCTGGTAAAGCATAGGGAAGCATTGTAAAGCACAGAGAGGAGTGGTAACTGTTTCCACACTCTATGAATCCCCTGCGTCTCTCTGGTTGCAGAACAGGACTGTGTGTTTCCTGCTGTCAGTGTTAAAGAGGAGCCGTGTGATGATGACATTGCGGAGGAACTCGCTGATCTGGGGTGCGTGCGCGTGGTGGGGGAGGAAGAGGAGGAGGAGGAGGAGGAATCTCTCCACGTGAACCCCGCGCTTTTCAACAAGGAAGGAGCCACGCCTCCAACCAGCGCTGACACACGTAGGTACCGGAGGAGAGCAGGGCTGGGAATCGGACTCCTATCGCACAGCAGTGTGATCCAGTCCAGGTTTTACTGCTACCAGCTTGATCAACCCCCAGTGTGTCTAGCTAACAAGCTCAGGTGTGTCTGATTATTAAACTCCCAGTGAAACCAGGACTGGATCACACTGCTGTGCAGCGGGAGTCTGATTCCCAGCCCTGACGAGACTCCCGTTGCCGAGCGTGTTGATCCATTCCTGGTTTTAGCTTCAAATAGTCAAAAAGACGCAATAAACAGGTCTCTAGTCGTTTTTTCTCCGGAAAAAGCCGAGAAAACCATTCAATGGCCGAGTGAGACCGATGGGAGCCGAGAGAAGCCGAAAAAAAGGGGGCGTATCTCATGAATACAGATAGCCCCAGACATAAACAAACAAGACAGCTGCTTCCGCATCCAGCGCTCAGAGAACATCACAGACATCTGCAGAGCTTTTTTTAGATGTTACAGTAATAAAATAATGACTTGGATCGCATTATTGAGGAGTTTGGTGATAAAACGAGTGATCAGGAGATGATTTATCGGTATGTACGACTATGAAGAGGTATGTGATAAATACAGTGAACGAGGGGCGAGGCTGGAGATGCAGTACTGAGAGTCCTGTTGATATGCAGAGCCTTTTAAACCTGTTTTACTGTGAAAACAAATACTTTTAAACAGCGTGTCTAAAATAAACTGCCCGTGTGAAAATAAATTGGACCATTGAGGGGTTAGAGGCATCAAGTACCACAGAGAAGACTCGCTTCAAAAGAGGCTATAGGCAAGACCAGGGCCCCCAGCCCTTGGAGATCCTTGAGAACAAAGGTGCTGCCAACACCACTCAGCAGCCAGAATTCAGCAGCCAGCTAAATATCGGTAGCCACTTCAGTAACTCTAATGAGCACAGAAGTGACACCTGCTAAACTTGTATATCTTATGAAAAAAAACCCCAAAAAAACACATAAAGCCTACTAGTGCATTTTTAAACTTTTGAAGATTCAGTTCTAGGCCATGTGTCGATTTCGGACTATTGAGGTCGTGGTGGGACACTAGCCATGAGGGTGGGCTACTTAAAATCAGTGGTCACTCCAAACTGTAGCCCAGCCTGGACACAGACTGTCTTACTACAATGGCAAGTAGCATAATCACAGTGTCCGGTGTGTAATGTACAGTACATTATTTGACAGCGTTGACAGCGATGTTACAAAGCGATCTCTCTCTCTCTCTCTCTCTCTCTCTCTCTCTCTCTCTCTCTCTCTCTCTCTCTCTCTCTCTGTTTCTCTCCCAAGCGGACACAGAACAGGAGCGGAGAAGCATCCCGAACTCCGTACACGACCCTTCTTCCCCGACCCCCAGACCGGTCCGGGACGGGGCGTCCCCGAAAAAGGTTCCCCCGGTTTTCCCTTGCGACGTCTGCGGGAAGAAATTCGGCCAGTCGCGCGGGCTGAAGATCCACCAGCGGGTTCACACTGGCGAGTGCCCGTACTGCTGCCCGGACTGCGGGCGGCAATTCAGCCAGCTGGAGAACCTGAAGAGGCACCGGAGAGTCCACACGGGGGAGAAGCCCTTCTCCTGCCCGGACTGCGGCAAGTGCTTCCGGGAGTCGGGATCGGCGAAGGTCCACCGCCGCACTCACACCGGAGAGCTCCCGTACCACTGCGCGACCTGCGGAAAAGGCTTCGGACAGAGCCAGCAGCTGAGGTCCCACGAGCGAATCCACTCCGGAGAGAGGCCGTACCGCTGCCCGGACTGTGGGAAAACCTTCAAGAGCCCGGGGCACCTCCGCTCTCACCGGAAGGTCCACTCCGACCCGGGGGAGTCCCGGTTCTGCTGCCCCGATTGCGGGAAAGCCTTCCGCCACTCGGGGAATCTCCAGACCCACCGGAGGACTCACTCCGGGGAAAACCCGTACCTGTGCGCCGTCTGCGGGAAACGCTTCAACGCCTCGCAGAACCTGAAGCGACATTCCCGGAGCCACACCGGGGAAACCCCGTACGGGTGCGGGGACTGCGGGAAGAGCTTCCGGGACTCGGGATCCTTGAAGACCCATCGGAGGAGTCACACTGGAGAAGCCCCGTACGGGTGTCCCGATTGCCAGAAGAGTTTCAAAGACCCCGGGTCGCTGCGGAAACACAAGCGGGTGCACAGCGGGGAGACCCCGTACAGCTGCCCCGAGTGCGGGAAGAGTTTCAGAGAGTCGGGGTACCTCCGGAAACACGCCCGGGTTCACAGCGGAGAGACCCCGTATCGCTGCACCGGCTGCCCCAAGAGCTTCAAGGAATCCGGGGCTCTGAGGACGCATCTCCGAATCCACACGGGAGAGACCCCGTATCGGTGCGTCGCCTGCGGGGAGAGCTTCGTCTATAGCTACCAGCTGAGAGGACACGCCTGCCAGCCGTGAAGCAGGAAGCTGGCTGGACTCCGCCCGGCCCTGCCAGGGTTATCCTCGCCCCGGCTGCTTTGAAAAACGAATGGAAAAGTTTAGGATCCTCTTGTAAATTCACCCGCGGGATCTAAGAAGCGGCGAGTTTTCGCTAAAAATTTTTTAGGAGACTAAAATTGCGTGGAGCGTCGCAGTTCCGGGTTCCTGCTGACTCAGAGCTCCTGTTAAACAGCGGAAGGGATCATGTCGCTCGGGCTGATAATCGGCCTTTGCTTCAGCCCGTGAAGACCTTCTCTGAAGCCGCGCTGCCCCAGGGCCCGCGGGTGCGTTCGAGTGAAGACGCTGAACCATGCTGCAGGAGGTCTCCAGCGCCTGTCCTGGGAGTGCAGTTCTCTGCTCCTCCCCGGTCCGCGTTGTCCCGGCTCCTGCACGCTCTTCATGGCTCGGCTGTGTTTCTGTGTTTTTCAGCCAATAAAAGGTCCTGGATCTCGGCTTCAGTGTGTGTGTGTGGTTCCTCTCTCTCATTATCAGTGACACTGTGTGTGTGTGTGTGTGTGTCTCCTCTCTCTCATTATCAGTGACACTGTGTGTGTGTGGCTCCTCTCTCTCATTATCAGTGACACTGTGTGTGTGTGTGGTTCCTCTCTCTCATTATCAGTGACACTGTGTGTGTGTGTGGCTCCTCTCTCTCATTATCAGTGACGCTGTGTGTGTGTGTGGCTCCTCTCTCTCATTATCAGTGACACTGTGTGTGTGTGTGGCTCCTCTCATTATCAGTGACACTGTGTGTGTGACTGTGTGTGTGTGTCTCCTCTCTCATTATCAGTGACACTGTGTGTGTGTGTGTGTGTGTGTCTCCTCTCTCTCATTATCAGTGACACTGTGTGTGTGTGGCTCCTCTCTCTCATTATCAGTGACACTGTGTGTGTGTGTGGCTCCTCTCTCTCATTATCAGTGACACTGTGTGTGTGTGGCTCCTCTCTCTCATTATCAGTGACACTGTGTGTGTGTCTCCTCTCATTATCAGTGACACTGTGTGTGTCTGTTTGTGTCAGTGTGTGTGTGTGAGAGTGTGTGTCTGCCAAAAAT
>NC_081246.1:4865151-4871811 GCF_902713425.1 Acipenser ruthenus
CTGAAGCCTTCAGTCTCAGTGTCTCCGTGTCTCTGCGTGTGTGTTTCAGGTGTGTCGATGCTGTGAGGACAGTGCTGAAGCCTTCAGTCTCTGTGTCTCAGTGTCTCGGTGTCTCTGCGTGTGTGTTTCAGGTGTGTCGATGCTGTGAGGACAGTGCTGAAGCCTTCAGTCTCTGTGTCTCAGTGTCTCGGTGTCTCTGCGTGTGTGTTTCAGGTGTGTCGATGCTGTGAGGACAGTGCTGAAGCCTTCAGTCTCTGTGTCTCAGTGTCTCTGCGTGTGTGTTTCAGGTGTGTCGATGCTGTGAGGACAGTGCTGAAGCCTTCAGTCTCTGTGTCTCAGTGTCTCGGTGTCTCTGCGTGTGTGTTTCAGGTGTGTCGATGCTGTGAGGACAGTGCTGAAGCCTTCAGTCTCAGTGTCTCCGTGTCTCTGCGTGTGTGTTTCAGGTGTGTCGATGCTGTGAGGACAGTGCTGAAGCCTTCAGTCTCTGTGTCTCAGTGTCTCAGTGTCTCTGCGTGTGTGTTTCAGGTGTGTCGATGCTGTGAGGACAGTGCTGAAGCCTTCAGTCTCAGTGTCTCAGTGTCTCAGTGTCTCTGCGTGTGTGTTTCAGGTGTGTCGATGCTGTGAGGACAGTGCTGAAGCCTTCAGTCTCAGTGTCTCCGTGTCTCCGTGTCTCTGCGTGTGTGTTTCAGGTGTGTCGATGCTGTGAGGACAGTGCTGAAGCCTTCAGTCTCTGTGTCTCAGTGTCTCTGTGTCTCTGCGTGTGTGTTTCAGGTGTGTCGATGCTGTGAGGACAGCGCTGAAGCCTTCAGTCTCAGTGTCTCAGTGTCTCCGTGTCTCTGCGTGTGTGTTTCAGGTGTGTCGATGCTGTGAGGACAGCGCTGAAGCCTTCAGTCTCAGTGTCTCCGTGTCCCTGCGTGTGTGTTTCAGGTGTGTCGATGCTGTGAGGACAGCGCTGAAGCCTTCAGTCTCTGTGTCTCAGTGTCTCGGTGTCTCTGCGGGTGTGTTTCAGGTGTGTCGATGCTGTGAGGACAGTGCTGAAGCCTTCAGTCTCTGTGTCTCAGTGTCTCGGTGTCTCTGCGGGTGTGTTTCAGGTGTGTCGATGCTGTGAGGACAGTGCTGAAGCCTTCAGTCTCTGTGTCTCAGTGTCTCTGTGTCTCTGCGTGTGTGTTTCAGGTGTGTCGATGCTGTGAGGACAGCGCTGAAGCCTTCAGTCTCAGTGTCTCAGTGTCTCCGTGTCTCTGCGTGTGTGTTTCAGGTGTGTCGATGCTGTGAGGACAGCGCTGAAGCCTTCAGTCTCAGTGTCTCCGTGTCCCTGCGTGTGTGTTTCAGGTGTGTCGATGCTGTGAGGACAGCGCTGAAGCCTTCAGTCTCTGTGTCTCAGTGTCTCGGTGTCTCTGCGGGTGTGTTTCAGGTGTGTCGATGCTGTGAGGACAGTGCTGAAGCCTTCAGTCTCTGTGTCTCAGTGTCTCGGTGTCTCTGCGGGTGTGTTTCAGGTGTGTCGATGCTGTGAGGACAGTGCTGAAGCCTTCAGTCTCTGTGTCTCAGTGTCTCGGTGTCTCTGCGTGTGTGTTTCAGGTGTGTCGATGCTGTGAGGACAGTGCTGAAGCCTTCAGTCTCTGTGTCTCAGTGTCTCTGCGTGTGTGTTTCAGGTGTGTCGATGCTGTGAGGACAGTGCTGAAGCCTTCAGTCTCTGTGTCTCAGTGTCTCGGTGTCTCTGCGTGTGTGTTTCAGGTGTGTCGATGCTGTGAGGACAGTGCTGAAGCCTTCAGTCTCAGTGTCTCCGTGTCTCTGCGTGTGTGTTTCAGGTGTGTCGATGCTGTGAGGACAGCGCTGAAGCCTTCAGTCTCCGTGTCTCTGCGTGTGTGTTTCAGGTGTGTCGATGCTGTGAGGACAGCGCTGAAGCCTTCAGTCTCAGTGTCTCTGCGTGTGTGTTTCAGGTGTGTCGATGCTGTGAGGACAGTGCTGAAGCCTTCAGTCTCAGTGTCTCAGTGTCTCTGCGTGTGTGTTTCAGGTGTGTCGATGCTGTGAGGACAGCGCTGAAGCCTTCAGTTTCTGTGTTCAGTGCTCGGAGTGGCTGTGTGAAGCTTGTGTGTTTCAGGTGTGTCGATGCTGTGAGGACAGTGCTGAAGCCTTCAGTTTCTGTGTTCAGTGCTCGGAGTGGCTGTGTGAAGCTTGTGTGTTTCAGGTGTGTCGGTGCTGTGAGGACAGTGCTGAAGCCTTCAGTTTCTGTGTTCAGTGCTCGGAGTGGCTGTGTGAAGCTTGTGTGTTTCAGGTGTGTCGATGCTGTGAGGACAGCGCTGAAGCCTTCAGTTTCTGTGTTCAGTGCTCGGAGTGGCTGTGTGAAGCTTGTGTGTTTCAGGTGTGTCGGTGCTGTGAGGACAGTGCTGAAGCCTTCAGTTTCTGTGTTCAGTGCTCGGAGTGGCTGTGTGAAGCTTGTGTGTTTCAGGTGTGTCGATGCTGTGAGGACAGCGCTGAAGCCTTCAGTTTCTGTGTTCAGTGCTCGGAGTGGCTGTGTGAAGCTTGTGTGTTTCAGGTGTGTCGGTGCTGTGAGGACAGCGCTGAAGCCTTCAGTTTCTGTGTTCAGTGCTCGGAGTGGCTGTGTGAAGCTTGTGTGTTTCAGGTGTGTCGATGCTGTGAGGACAGCGCTGAAGCCTTCAGTTTCTGTGTTCAGTGCTCGGAGTGGCTGTGTGAAGCTTGTGTGTTTCAGGTGTGTCGGTGCTGTGAGGACAGCGCTGAAGCCTTCAGTTTCTGTGTTCAGTGCTCGGAGTGGCTGTGTGAAGCTTGTGTGTTTCAGGTGTGTCGATGCTGTGAGGACAGTGCTGAAGCCTTCAGTTTCTGTGTTCAGTGCTCGGAGTGGCTGTGTGAAGCTTGTGTGTTTCAGGTGTGTCGATGCTGTGAGGACAGCGCTGAAGCCTTCAGTTTCTGTGTTCAGTGCTCGGAGTGGCTGTGTGAAGCTTGTGTGTTTCAGGTGTGTCGATGCTGTGAGGACAGTGCTGAAGCCTTCAGTTTCTGTGTTCAGTGCTCGGAGTGGCTGTGTGAAGCTTGTGTGTTTCAGGTGTGTCGATGCTGTGAGGACAGTGCTGAAGCCTTCAGTTTCTGTGTTCAGTGCTCGGAGTGGCTGTGTGAAGCTTGTGTGTTTCAGGTGTGTCGGTGCTGTGAGGACAGCGCTGAAGCCTTCAGTTTCTGTGTTCAGTGCTCGGAGTGGCTGTGTGAAGCTTGTGTGTTTCAGGTGTGTCGATGCTGTGAGGACAGTGCTGAAGCCTTCAGTTTCTGTGTTCAGTGCTCGGAGTGGCTGTGTGAAGCTTGTGTGTTTCAGGTGTGTCGATGCTGTGAGGACAGCGCTGAAGCCTTCAGTTTCTGTGTTCAGTGCTCGGAGTGGCTGTGTGAAGCTTGTGTGTTTCAGGTGTGTCGATGCTGTGAGGACAGTGCTGAAGCCTTCAGTTTCTGTGTTCAGTGCTCGGAGTGGCTGTGTGAAGCTTGTGTGTTTCAGGTGTGTCGATGCTGTGAGGACAGCGCTGAAGCCTTCAGTTTCTGTGTTCAGTGCTCGGAGTGGCTGTGTGAAGCTTGTGTGTTTCAGGTGTGTCGATGCTGTGAGGACAGCGCTGAAGCCTTCAGTTTCTGTGTTCAGTGCTCGGAGTGGCTGTGTGAAGCTTGTGTGTTTCAGGTGTGTCGATGCTGTGAGGACAGTGCTGAAGCCTTCAGTTTCTGTGTTCAGTGCTCGGAGTGGCTGTGTGAAGCTTGTGTGTTTCAGGTGTGTCGATGCTGTGAGGACAGCGCTGAAGCCTTCAGTTTCTGTGTTCAGTGCTCGGAGTGGCTGTGTGAAGCTTGTGTGTTTCAGGTGTGTCGATGCTGTGAGGACAGCGCTGAAGCCTTCAGTTTCTGTGTTCAGTGCTCGGAGTGGCTGTGTGAAGCTTGTGTGTTTCAGGTGTGTCGATGCTGTGAGGACAGTGCTGAAGCCTTCAGTTTCTGTGTTCAGTGCTCGGAGTGGCTGTGTGAAGCTTGTGTGTTTCAGGTGTGTCGATGCTGTGAGGACAGTGCTGAAGCCTTCAGTTTCTGTGTTCAGTGCTCGGAGTGGCTGTGTGAAGCTTGTGTGTTTCAGGTGTGTCGATGCTGTGAGGACAGTGCTGAAGCCTTCAGTTTCTGTGTTCAGTGCTCGGAGTGGCTGTGTGAAGCTTGTGTGTTTCAGGTGTGTCGATGCTGTGAGGACAGCGCTGAAGCCTTCAGTTTCTGTGTTCAGTGCTCGGAGTGGCTGTGTGAAGCTTGTGTGTTTCAGGTGTGTCGATGCTGTGAGGACAGTGCTGAAGCCTTCAGTTTCTGTGTTCAGTGCTCGGAGTGGCTGTGTGAAGCTTGTGTGTTTCAGGTGTGTCGATGCTGTGAGGACAGTGCTGAAGCCTTCAGTTTCTGTGTTCAGTGCTCGGAGTGGCTGTGTGAAGCTTGTGTGTTTCAGGTGTGTCGATGCTGTGAGGACAGCGCTGAAGCCTTCAGTTTCTGTGTTCAGTGCTCGGAGTGGCTGTGTGAAGCTTGTGTGTTTCAGGTGTGTCGATGCTGTGAGGACAGCGCTGAAGCCTTCAGTTTCTGTGTTCAGTGCTCGGAGTGGCTGTGTGAAGCTTGTGTGTTTCAGGTGTGTCGATGCTGTGAGGACAGTGCTGAAGCCTTCAGTTTCTGTGTTCAGTGCTCGGAGTGGCTGTGTGAAGCTTGTGTGTTTCAGGTGTGTCGATGCTGTGAGGACAGCGCTGAAGCCTTCAGTTTCTGTGTTCAGTGCTCGGAGTGGCTGTGTGAAGCTTGTGTGTTTCAGGTGTGTCGATGCTGTGAGGACAGTGCTGAAGCCTTCAGTTTCTGTGTTCAGTGCTCGGAGTGGCTGTGTGAAGCTTGTGTGTTTCAGGTGTGTCGATGCGTGAGGACAGTGCTGAAGCCTTCAGTTTCTGTGTTCAGTGCTCGGAGTGGCTGTGTGAAGCTTGTGTGTTTCAGGTGTGTCGATGCTGTGAGGACAGCGCTGAAGCCTTCAGTTTCTGTGTTCAGTGCTCGGAGTGGCTGTGTGAAGCTTGTGTGTTTCAGGTGTGTCGATGCTGTGAGGACAGCGCTGAAGCCTTCAGTTTCTGTGTTCAGTGCTCGGAGTGGCTGTGTGAAGCTTGTGTGTTTCAGGTGTGTCGATGCTGTGAGGACAGTGCTGAAGCCTTCAGTTTCTGTGTTCAGTGCTCGGAGTGGCTGTGTGAAGCTTGTGTGTTTCAGGTGTGTCGATGCTGTGAGGACAGCGCTGAAGCCTTCAGTTTCTGTGTTCAGTGCTCGGAGTGGCTGTGTGAAGCTTGTGTGTTTCAGGTGTGTCGATGCTGTGAGGACAGCGCTGAAGCCTTCAGTTTCTGTGTTCAGTGCTCGGAGTGGCTGTGTGAAGCTTGTGTGTTTCAGGTGTGTCGATGCTGTGAGGACAGCGCTGAAGCCTTCAGTTTCTGTGTTCAGTGCTCGGAGTGGCTGTGTGAAGCTTGTGTGTTTCAGGTGTGTCGATGCTGTGAGGACAGCGCTGAAGCCTTCAGTTTCTGTGTTCAGTGCTCGGAGTGGCTGTGTGAAGCTTGTGTGTTTCAGGTGTGTCGATGCTGTGAGGACAGTGCTGAAGCCTTCAGTTTCTGTGTTCAGTGCTCGGAGTGGCTGTGTGAAGCTTGTGTGTTTCAGGTGTGTCGATGCTGTGAGGACAGTGCTGAAGCCTTCAGTTTCTGTGTTCAGTGCTCGGAGTGGCTGTGTGAAGCTTGTGTGTTTCAGGTGTGTCGATGCTGTGAGGACAGTGCTGAAGCCTTCAGTTTCTGTGTTCAGTGCTCGGAGTGGCTGTGTGAAGCTTGTGTGTTTCAGGTGTGTCGATGCTGTGAGGACAGTGCTGAAGCCTTCAGTTTCTGTGTTCAGTGCTCGGAGTGGCTGTGTGAAGCTTGTGTGTTTCAGGTGTGTCGATGCTGTGAGGACAGCGCTGAAGCCTTCAGTTTCTGTGTTCAGTGCTCGGAGTGGCTGTGTGAAGCTTGTGTGTTTCAGGTGTGTCGATGCTGTGAGGACAGCGCTGAAGCCTTCAGTTTCTGTGTTCAGTGCTCGGAGTGGCTGTGTGAAGCTTGTGTGTTTCAGGTGTGTCGATGCTGTGAGGACAGTGCTGAAGCCTTCAGTTTCTGTGTTCAGTGCTCGGAGTGGCTGTGTGAAGCTTGTGTGTTTCAGGTGTGTCGATGCTGTGAGGACAGCGCTGAAGCCTTCAGTTTCTGTGTTCAGTGCTCGGAGTGGCTGTGTGAAGCTTGTGTGTTTCAGGTGTGTCGATGCTGTGAGGACAGCGCTGAAGCCTTCAGTTTCTGTGTTCAGTGCTCGGAGTGGCTGTGTGAAGCTTGTGTGTTTCAGGTGTGTCGATGCTGTGAGGACAGCGCTGAAGCCTTCAGTTTCTGTGTTCAGTGCTCGGAGTGGCTGTGTGAAGCTTGTGTCTTCGCTCATCAAAGAGTCAAGATAACCAAGGATCACACGGTGCGGGCTGGGAGCGAGGGGATCAGGGTGAGTGAGAGGGAGGGAGGGAGGGAGCGAGGGATCAGGTGAGAGAGAGGAGGGAGGGAGGGAGGGAGGGAGGAGGGATCAGGTGAGAGAGAGAGAGGGAGGGAGGGAGCGAGGGATCAGGTGAGAGAGAGGGAGGGGAGGGAGGGAGGGAGG